>NC_056731.1:86234767-86307267 GCF_019279795.1 Protopterus annectens
ACAGCCTCCATACCTACACCCAACATGCCACACTCATACTGTATGCAGATGACTCTACTCTCATCTGCTCCACACCATCACTCATTACCCTTGAAAAACTTACTCAGGAATCCTTTACCTTAGTGGAAAACTAGATTATCCAGATCCAACTCATCCTCAATCCTAACAAGACCAAATTACTCATATTCACTCCCAACAAAACTAAAACTACCCATCAACCTTTTGCAATTACATCCAAGAATGGTACTAACATCTCCCCCACTGACCACACCAAACTCCTTGGCGTAGAAATCGACAACAAACTACTGTTTGATGTCCATATCTCACAAACAATCAAAAAGGTCCACAAAAAATGGGTACACTATATAGACACAGAAAAGTTCTACCTGATCAGGCATGAAATATACTAGCCCAAACACACCTACTATCCACCCTTATGTATGCTGCACCAATCTTTACCCAGACAAGAAAACAGGACCTGGAATGACTTCAGTCATGCTACAAGAAAATTGCCAGATTTGCTAATAACTCCACCTTCAAAACCCACCACTGTCAGGCATTATGAGAACTTAAATGGCTAGAACTTCCTCAGCTACTCAACTATCACCAATTAATACTTGCCTACAATATTTTGAATTAACCGTACAAAACCTCATCTCTAAACCAACTACTAACCCAGTACGTATCAAATCGCCCCCTTCGCTCTTCTGAAAAACCTCTCTGCAGGGAAAACTCTGTTCTCCCACAATATAGCCAGAAACTGGAACAACCTTCCCCCTACTCTAACCTCTGCTCCTTTAATCACCATGTTCAAAAACCCTCTCAAAGCTCACCAAAATGAATCAGTGGCTATGTCCATGCATCACATAATACAACTATCTCATTTAATAACAAATAACTATCTATTTAGATTTCTGACAATCTGCTACAGACTCAGGAATTCCTACTGCAAACCTTAAAATATAATTTTTTTCTCTATGCTATAATTTAAGACTTGCTGTTTTCTATATAATCCTTCTTTATGCTGTTATGGATTGTGTAACATATACTTGATGTGTTAACTATGTAGTAATTTGTACGGAGCTTTTCTCCCCGGGCCTCTGCTGTAAATAGACCTGTGTCCAGTTGGACTATCCTGGTAAACAAATGTAAAATAAAATAAAATATAAGCTTTTCTAAATATAGTGGAAAAACATTGATCAGAGTCAAATGTTTCATCCACTGAGGTCTATACATTTTTAATTATGTCACCAGGTTTAGAGGTCACCCATTTATTTTGTATTTAAATTGTATTTTTACCAAAATTAATTAGGCTACATTTTAATATGAAGAGAATGTCTGTTGGCAGTATACCCAGCTAAAAAGTGACATAACTAACTAACCGACTAGTTAACTAAACAACTAAGTAAATATTCAGTGATCATTTTTATCTAGCACCTTCTATAGTATATTAGCAGCATTTGGAGTAGCAATTATGTCCCTCCATTTGCCGCTTGCTGTGGATTGTCATTTGTTTTGTACTATCAGCCTATCCAATATGATATCAGAGAAGAAAATCTGAAAGGCCAACAGTACACAGTCCTATAAAATGCCATTAGTTTCATAAGCTGTAGCCATTAGAGGACCTTCCACCATTACTTACTTGTTCTGTTATTTAGACACTGATGTTCCATTATATCTTTTGTCCATGAACATTCAGGTTATACACTTTACATATAACTTTTTTATGAAGAATTGTATCAAAAGTCATAGCCAGGATGAATGCAGCTGAATCCTCTATCATTCCTTGTGTCTGTACCTCCTCAAAATGCCATAAAATATGTAAGATATACAAGTCTAGGTCAAGGAAAAGTAAATTGTTTGCACTTCCTGCAATTAATTTCACTCTGATTAATTCAATTACTGTACAGAGAATACATGCATAATAATAGAATTTTAATGCACAGCATCAGTCACAGTTCCTTTCCTATGCATTCAAAATATCTACGTCTTACTCTTGACATCAACAATTTCATAGAAGATGGATGCTTTCCAGCTTGCCCCGTTAATTCTCCCTTTCAAGATTATCCTTTGCTACTATTGTTGTACTTCATCTGTCATCATCTTCCACTTAGTGGTCCACTTGAACCTTTATATAATCATAGTAAGTCTGTTTTTCCTGCTTCACTAATTTCCAGATAATTCTCTAATTATCACTCCATTCTTCTAATACCTCAAAGGTATATCAAATGTATACTGAAGAGAATGAGTAGTTTATTTAACTACCAGTTCTTGTTATGTATTTTATGTTGAAAAGACTTCTAGAGGCTTAAAGATTAGAACTGTAGAATACACGAGTGATATACATTGCAAAAAGCATGTGATACACTTTATAAACATTCTTTAAAATACACTGGGACCAAGTTTCTATTTGTGGGGATAAATACATTGGTATTAAAGATGCCCAATAAACTGGGTTGGCAAACTTTACTATCCCAGATGGAGCACAATTGTATTATTATACTGGGTGCCTTGGACAACTTGGGTTTAAATGAATATCTTTGAATTTCCCATTTGAATGTTTTGGTCTAGTATTTATACCTTTAAATATTTTCTTTCCGAGTTTGTACCATCAGTTATCATGACAGTTTACCTTCTACACTAAGGTTAAGGAAAAACAGTTTACTATCAACAAACCTTTTTATAGGAATTCTGATGCTTGTGCTGGGGGTATTATTGAAGGTACTTCTTTGGCTGCAGAAACTGATACATACAGGATTGCTGTCTCTTGTCGATAAATGTAGCGATGTGCAAATTCCTACTTCGTGGTCTCCTTTGGTGTCAGTGAAGACAGTCTTCATAAAAAAAGAGCAGGTAAAAACATAGGGGTCCACAAATAAGTTCAGGTGCTCTTTCAAAAACTGCCAATGACACACCTCAATTGATTTAGACTTTGAGATGGATTTAATACATTCTATTTCTAGTTATAAACTTTCTCTTTTGAATAAAAGCTTACATTTCGTTCCCTGTTCTTTTCTTAAAATGTTCTTTTATTATCAGACTGTTTTCAAAGTAGAATCATTTTGTAGAGGTATTAACTTAATTTAATTAAATTTGATTTATTTATTTATTTTCCATGGCCAGGATACAAATAATGTTTTTTGAGGTGTAAAGATGTTTCATTGTAAACAGTCCAGTTCTCACCCACCCCACCCCAAATAATACAGTAGCCTTGTTCAGGAAGATTATTCTGAAGGATTTGTACATGAATCAATACTATACTATTTCAAAATGTTCTGAAAATCTTAATACATGTGAAAAAGCAGGTATGCAGTCTTTATTAAACAATTATTTTATTGTTATATGCTATGCTGACAAGAGAGAGGCCACTTTCATTTGGGATAGATGTAAGTATGTACAAGAGGCAGAATTACAGCTGTCAAATAAACAAAATTACTGTTGTCTTCCTATGGACCCCACATTTTAATTTTAAGTTGGTTATTTACATTTTCTTGGAGGAGCAATGTACAGCTGGAATGGCTGATAAATATACTGAGTCACAATTAAAAGTATGAGACCTTAGCATTTTTATTTATTACTTAAGGTTCATAACAATGACACAAACCATCCAGGTAGACCCATTGTTTTGGGTTGAGGGTCCCTGACAGAATCATTGTTGGATTTTCTGGTAGCATATTTATCTCCACTCGACAGAACCCACAGGGTTTAGAGTTGCTGGCGCTGTGTCAGACTGTCACAAGTGGTGTCCCACAGGGCTCGGTCCTTGGCCTCTATTGTTTGGCATCTACTTCTCAGAACAGGCAGGCATGGAGGGAGGGATTTTGACAAAGTTTGCAGATGACGCCAAAAAATGTATAGTCATACCCTTCCGGGAAAAACAAGGTAACCCCAAGCTACCATAGGTGTGGGGCCACACTAAGCAGAAGAGGGTTATAGGGGACCTGGGGACCAGTTGACAGTGGCCTTTCTTTCACATGATCAAAGTGGTTAAGTGGTTAGAAAGACCTTCTACACCTGATCATGAATCATGAAGGGATCATTCATCCCAGATCTAGTGAGGTGTTGTTCTGTACTCTTCACTTATCAGACCAATGATAGGATAAAGGGACTAAGGCCATGTCCAACCCGAATTAATGGACATGCTCCACCTCAAAAATCCGGATATAAATAGGACGTGTGGAGGGATAGTTTATCACCAGGAGACTCCTATGCTGTGGAATAAAAAAATCCCCATGTGAGGCAGAGCACCTCGCTGACTCTGTTCAAGAGAAATCTAGACCTGTGGATGGGAGATCGTTTACCCGAATCATCTCTGGGTCACTGCTGGACAGAGGCACAACAAACTAATGGGCACAGTATTTTTTTTATAAGGGGGTGAGTGTAAAGCATGGGCTAGGGCTTTATAATGCCTTATGCCTTGGCAGATAGCCTAGTATAAACCTATGAACCTATGAACCTATGAAAAATCCAGAATAACAGACAGTACTGAATTTTTATAGATGTGACCTCATTATATACCAGCATACCCCAGTGGGGCAGGTTGGAGGCCATTGCATATTAGCTATCTGTTGCTAAATTACGTAGCACTGAATTAGATCAATTTTTGTTACAACTTACACCTACGGTTTTGACTATGAAGGCTTTTTATTTTGGTGATGAATGTTATTTTTCATACGCAAAGTATGGCTATGGGCACACCTTTTGCATTCATTATGCATGTCTGTTAATTATTTGGTACAACATCTGATTTATGATGACTTTTGCATTTGTTTTTATATACTCTTGATGTGTGGCAGTGATACTTGGATGACTATTGTCATATTTGGGAGTCTGATTTTGTCATTTATGTAAATAAAAATAAGTGGGGCATACAGTTCACATTTTCATATAGTGCAGACAGAATTTCTCATTTGTATATTATAGTATACGAGAGGCTGGATGTGTCTTTATTGACTACCTTATGTATGAAACCCCATATGAAAAATACATTTTTGCAAGGTGCAAGTTGTCATTCCAGACAGATTATTAACAATATTTCTAAGTCAAATTTTTTGTGAATGATCAGAATGTGCTCTGAACAACAGGATTTTGATTTTCAAGCAGATGAACTAAAAAAAATTTCCAATGGGGTTATTTTGGAGTCTAATTTGTCTGAGTGTACACAATAAGCCAATACTTTAAAAATAACTGATTTGCTTTCCTACAGAAATACCTAGATGACTGGCTCCTCAATGCCCCCACAAATTAAAAAATAATAAAAAAAAGTTAATCTGGCTTTTGATGTAGTGTTACCAACTGTCTATGGTAGTGATTTTTCTAGGCTTAAACAAGTGATTTGGGACAACTGGCATATTTAAAAATCAAATATGTTTTTAATAGATATTATACATGAGTTTCCCAAATAGATTTACAAGAGGGGAACCACTACTGGTCAAAAGTAATTTTTTAAATACATCTTAAGCCAGTTTTAATTAAAGGAAATTATGGATTATAAATCAGTAGGAATGGTACCTTGTGGTATTTGTGCTGTATCTAATAAAATGGATAATCTGGAGAATTTACTTCTTCTAATACCTCTAAGGTATATCACATTTGTTAATTAATTACTTGTAGAATTAAATGAGTAGTTTATTTAGCGACCTACCCTTGTTTTGCCTTCTATGTAGGAAAGACCTCTACAGTCTTAATGACTAGAACGGCAAAACATATGAGTCATATACATTTCAATAAAGTACATAATTCACTTTAAAACAACCAAGTGGTTCTTTTCCTGGGGTTAGTGTTTGTTGTTCTGGGAGTTCGGTATAATGAAGATTCAGAGAAGTTATCTCAATGAATTTGGATTCGATGTTGTGGAGATTCAATGTTTTGAAGGGGACCCATATATATATATATATATATATATATATATATATATATATATATATATATATATATATATATATACACACATTTATATGGGTTGTTGTGTCTTTAAGGTGCAGTGTAGTCTGGGATGTAGAGATGGCAGCTGATGTGTGGTTATATGTGGAGATTAAGGTAGGGGTTTTCTATGTAAGGGTTTTGGGTAGGAATTTGTTATGTTTTTATTTTTTGGGAAGGTTTAGGTTAGGTTGGGATTTGTAGGTGAGAGAGTGTGTGTGTGTGTGTGTGTGTGTGTGTGTGTGTGTGTGTGTGTGTGTGTGTGTGTGTGTGTGTGTGTGTGCGTGCGTGTGTGTGTGTCTGTGTGTGTAAGTGTTGAGACTGATACTTTTTGTACATGTGTGGTATGTGTTTGTGCAACGGAAGTGTAGGCTGCATAACAGTGGGTTTGTTGTGTTATTCATGGTAGTGCAACCTTGGAGTTGGTATATATAAGGAGTGGGGGTGTGGGGGGACACAGCCTTCCAACATGGGGGGTGCAGCGGGGCTTGCCCTTCTGCTTGTGCATAGATGAGTTGGTTTTGTTTATGTGTGTGTTGTGTAGGTTTGTTATGGTGTAGGGCAGAAGGTTGTGTATATGTTTTTGTTTGTGTGGTGGAGGGCGTATTAATAAACAGAGTGTCCTATACTGAAAATTTGGTAATATGAACTTTCAGTAAATTGATGTTCACTTTTTAAGTTTTCATTGTAGTGTAGTTTCGACACTTTCATCTCGAGATACTAAAATTTGATATTTCAGTATTTTGAGATTTGAAAGTGGACATATATATATATATATATATATATATATATATATATATATATATATATATATATATATATACGTTCTTTTCTTGTTTTTCTTGTTCATGTTAGCTCTGGTCATTTCATTTTTTCCCATCGCTCCCACTTTTCATGCTGCCCGAACATTCCCCTTCCCTATTATCTGTCAGCTATCAGCACATAGTAGCTCTTTTTAATTTCATCACTGACATAAGCATTCATGATATTATACAGTAATCTGTGCGATCTACTCCTACCAGGGTTATCCCGAGTTTTACACATACGTGCATGCAGTGTACCTTTCAGTACTGCCTATTGGCTGATGCAGGTCAGTTCTCTGCTCTCTTATCTTGCTAGATGCTTTGTTCACAATCATAACTGCAGCTTTTATCCCTTCATCATCCAAGAAAATCTGAACTTTCTGGTTTAGACCTGCTGTAACCTAACTATTTTCATGCCACTACTGTTATTTGCTTAAATCAAACCCTCCCAGCTTAATCAACAGTTTTACCTTCCTTGATTTTTAACGATTGTATAGTTTTTTTGCCATCTGGCATGAAATAGCACTCAGCAGTGAATAGATGTAAGCTGCACCCTATCAGTTTGCAGTGCGCATAACCCCAAACCGATTCATTGCTTAGCATTAAATACCAGTGACATATTAAACAAAATGAGCCTAACAAGAATATATATTTCCCATAATTCATTGCCCATTAAGGGTACATTAATTGTTGCACAGGCCAAGATAAATCCTTGTTTTGTATCATGATACCCAGCTTTTTTTATGGTTTCCCTCCCCTATGTCTATACTAAATGTAAAACATAAATGCACATTCAGACTATTTCCAGAATACTTTTTATGTAAAGACTTCTTCAGTATTTAGTAGGACAGAATGAGTTTTACTCTCACCCTTTCCTTTGTATTGTTCTACTTGCAAGATAAGTTTAATATTCAGCACCACATTTGACCTTTTCCTTTCTCCTTATCTCTCTGTACTTCAGACTTACCTTGCCTTCATTGTCCTTCCTTTAACCATCAATATTTATCAAGGCTATTATATTTTCCTGAAAATGTTTAAATATCTGCTAGTGTACCTGTATCTACTTGAGTGCTGTGTTGCCTTTGAATAACCTGTTTATCCTCCTGCCTCTTGTATTAATTATTCATGGTTTCAAGCCTGTTTTGAAACCAGTGGTGATCGCTCTGTACCTCTTTCCTTAGTTTTCTTACTTCATCTTCCCATCCATTTGCTTGTACCTGTGTAGGTCTGTGCAGTTCAGTGGATCCAAACCTCTATCACTTTCATCCTTTATGCCTTTATTCCTCTTTTTGTTTCCGATCTTTGTTGAGGGAACACATATTATCCATTTTCATCTTCTGTTTTCCAGTCACTGTATTTATGAGACAATGTTACTTATTTATTAATTTATTTATTTACTGACATTTGTTTACCGGGAAAGTTTGACTGGATAATAAATACCCATTTTCCATGGAAAACCAGGGAGAAAAGCTCCAGAGAGTTAAATAACATCAAATATATATATATACACTCAGTCATGTTAAATAAAAAGAAATAAAACATGTTGGTTTAAGTATGACAATCAGAATATACAAAAGTATAAGAATTATAGCCTTCTATGCCAGGGAATAAAAATAAAAAGATAAAAGCCACCCTACGAGTGGGGAGAGGGCAAGTGTTGAAAGGTATAGATAGTGAGAATGTAAAGTAGTTGTTAATATAGATCATACAGGTGAGGAACGTGGGCATAACCAGGAGTTAGTGACAAAGTGTTTACAATAGAACTTAAATACATGGAGAGTAGATATAGTTCTTAGTGAATCTGGGATACAGTTCCGTAGAATGGATATGCAGTGTATGTATAAACTTTGTCCCATCCTTTTTTGTTTGTTTCTTTATAGATTTCAAGTAGGTTTTTGCCTTGAGAGTGTGCAGGGCTATTTGGGAGATAGTGATGAAGTACTGAAGTATTGAGGAGATTGAAGGGAAGGCAGAGGGGTTACATTGTATTTTCAGGGTTAGAAGAAGTTGTGTATTGTCTAGCTGATATGAGAGCTCTAACCCGTTGAGACCATGTAATCCAGAGCAATGATGAGCTTTATGTGGCAGTTTAGATGCAAATTTAACTACCTTATTACAGCATTGCTCCAGTTGTGATTTAAATGATATCTGGATGTTTGTCAAAATAGGTGAGTCATAGAGAAGAGAGGGTAAAAGATAAAATATAGCTAGGGTTATTCTACTAGGAGTAAGTAATGTTTTTGCTCTGTATAGTAGACCTAACATTTGATGAGTTATTTTTATACAGTTTTGTATGTGAAGATCAAACTTTAAGTTGTAATATAGTGGGATTCCAAGCAATGTGGTACGAGTAACTGCTTCAATAGTGTCACACTTTTTTAGGGGGGGGTGATTATTTTGTTTCTTCTGGTTGTAGCCCCTTCAGAAACAGCACTGAAGAATTGAAAGGTGATCTGTACATCATATTATTACAAGTATGTCAAGGTAGAACTATCCATGTGGCTAGTCCCAGCTTCCATGATACCTGCCTGTTGTACATTAAAACAGCTCTAGATATTTAAAGTTCATTGGAAAACTATTCTAAAATGTTAATACCAACTAGACTGAATGAACTAGTCTTTAGTCTGATAAGACAGTAGCACAGTAATTACACATGTAGGTGATTGTGTGTGTGAATTAGGATGCCTGATCTGATGGTCCTGTTCAGTCTGTCTTTAGACATTGCCTGGGGCACACAATATCTGCATCATTAATCTTTTCAGCATGGCTTTCATGCAATGTTCAGATACTATTTCAGAAAGTATTCTTTGGAGAGGGTTTTATTTTCCAGATCATCCATTGGATATCCAAGTCTGATTATTTCTTTTTCTACCATGTATATTGTCCGTTTACTTTTCACTTCTTTAAGTTTTTCTGATAATACTTCAAACAGGTAAATTATTGAAAAGCTTTACATAATTGTTTGTAGTATCTCTTCATGTTGTCTGTCATAACCCTACATTCTGGATGACTGTGAGCACATTTGTCTCATTAAGAAACATATTAAATACTGTTCTTAATGCTCTTTTGCCTGAATCTACAATTGTACTGCTTCTTCAACCATTTTATTACCTCGTGTGATTTACACTCACCATAGAATTTTTTTTGTCTGAACTGAAATAAGCTTCGCTGTTAAGTGACAATTTCTTTGAGATCTAGCCATGCTCTGTTGTATTTTTAACCTTATTTACTGCTGTTCTAATCATCTTTTCTGGGGTGCGTGGTACTTAATGCCCTATATAATTCATGTTTCTTCCTTGCTATTTGGAAAATTTTGCAAATTTTATATGGGGAAGTTTGGTGTTTCTCATAGTTTGGGAGTCACCATGTTATCTGTTGATAAGCTACACTTTTGATTCGTTCCTTTAGCATGGTTTAGTTTTCAAGTCTGACCTCGATTATTTGAGCAGTCCATTTAGCACCTTTTGTATTTTATTTAGCCTAGAATTTTCCTGAGAGTTAGGTCTATTTTGAAGGTCAGACAGTACCTCTTTTTTCTGTTATATAACTTTAATGTTTTGAATAAACTGTAGGAATAAATAGACAGGAGAATATTGCTGGGAGATATTATCCTTAAATTTCCCTATACATTTGCGTTGTTTTGTGAAATGGCATGAGCTCAATCACTGATATAATAAAAGCGACCTATTACATCCTTTTCTATTTCACTGAGGTCACTGAGAACTGTTTTCCAACCTGTTTTAGTACGCATTGTGCTTAGAATGCTCCAGTGCCCATTTTGATAATGCTAAAAATGGACTCCTACCCAATTGGAATTTTCTGGTATTCAATGCCAACAAATAAATAAATAAATAAATAATCTGATAAACTAGATTTATTTTTAGTTGTAATGATGTGAATTTTTAATTTGAAAATAGCACCATCATGGTCAGAATTCACTAGGAAGCAAATAAAGTTTGCAGATATGAGTTAAAGCTCAGAAGTTTATTACTGAGTTGTTGGTGTTACTACACTTGCAGTGCTCTTGACTATTTGTTCTTGAGTTATTTTTGACCTTTTCTGAGATGCTTTTGATGACAAAGTCATTTAGTAGTTGGATGCACTCATGGGGGTATAATAATTAATCTAGTGAATTTGGGGATACTCAAAATATCTCCCGGCAATATTCTCATGTCTATTTATTCCTACAGTTTATTCAAAACAATCCTTGCAGTCAAATGTCATTATGGATGCAGTTTGGTAATGTCCAGTCATTTTATAATTAATGTTACTGAAATCATGGCATCTAGTATCAACCAGTCTCCCTTGTAATACCCACCATTGTCATAACTTAAGAAATTTAACTGGCTTGAACTGCACAACTGCCTAATATATTCATAACTAACTACAGCACACAGACTCATTCATCATCCAGAAAAATGCCCTGTACTACAAAACTTATTAAGGTATTATTGTCTAGCAAGAGACCTCTGTACTAGCAGCAAATTCTCACTACTCACAAATAGATCCAGTAATGTTGCAAGAGACTCGCTCTACTCCCAACATGTTGCTAATTTCTGGAATAGTATCCCCATGCAAATAAAACTCCCCCACAAACTCAGTAGTTTTATGCTTAAACAACATCTTAACCAGTTCTGGTCCTGCACATGTTCATCACCAGGTTAAGACTTTCTGCTCACTGTACAATATTCTCCAAATACTTTCCTTAAACAGAATACTCTCCACCTCTCACTGAAATAACAAAATGTTTTTTATACATAATCGCTGACTGTATATTCCACTAAGGTGCATGTGGGCTTTCTTTTTAGTAATTTCTACCTTTGTAAAATCTTAGAATATATAAATGTAACTACTGTTTGTGTATAAATGTAACTAGAAAAATAACTGCTCTTTGTTTAACTGGAACTAAGTTTAATGCGACTCAAACAAATGGAGCTCTTCTCCCCAGGCCTTCACTGAAAATGGATATTACAAGTTGGACTTTCCTGGTGAACAATGACAAATTAATAAATAAATAAAATAAACAATAGCTCTTACATGGCCCTAGATATTTATCAGCAAACAACATAACCTTCTGTTATAATTATTATTATTATGTCTCTTATCTTAATTCACATAGCATGAACTAGGGTACTTGCACCGGTCTAGTAATTTTATGAAGCCTGTAAATATCATAATTTTAATACATTTGTTAAATGCTCAAAGAATACTAATGGATTAGAAAAATGACTGGTGCTGTGAAATTTCTGTGAACAGGAGGTAGGGGTAAGTGACAAATGGCATACTGTAAAAAGTCTGAAAGGTGTAAAGGAAGCGCTACAAAGAAGAATGTAACTATCTGAAATCTTTTGAACTGTACTCTTGGAGTACTTCAATGTCTATCGTATATCCAAAATGTAAACATAGGCCCTGTGATGATTTTAATGAACCTATATTTATGGGAAACACTGCACGGATGGACAATAAACAGGAAGCAGTTTGTTAATTGTGTTTGAAAAGTGCTGTTCAAACTATCTGGAGATATACAAAGCTGAGTATATTTTTCTGGCACTTCAGAGTTGTGTACTGGTAATTGTTGTTTGACTAATTTTATATCATTGCTGGCTGACTTCAGAGTTGTGCACTCGTAATTTTGCTTCACTGTATAGTTTTTCAGATCTCTGCTGAAGGTGTAGGGTTTACCATACCCACCCTCCCTATTCCTGTGTTGTTGTTTAAATTTGGAGGCTTTTGCCCCCCCCCAGTCCCATCTCTTTACCTCATTCTACATAATAGACTCCTTCTGCACCTGTTTTTAGTCATTTTTAGTTTAATTGCATTTTTTAAACTGTTTGGTCTAACATTGCTACATACTCTAGTGAGCTAGCTTGCACTGCATTTGAATTGTTTTAGATTTGCTGTATCCAGGACTGTATGTAAGCTTCTGAGCCTCCCCAAGTTTTCTATGTTGGAGGAAAGCCTTCTAGCTTATCAGAGGGAGTGGTAAGCACTAGGTAACCTATCTACCACATAAGGAGTGGTTCTGGCCCAGAAATTGTAGTTATTGGCCGTTTGGGCAGTTTTTCCATCTCTCTCAACTTTCTGATTTAAAAGCCCGCATTTGCACTTGTTTCCCCCCTTTCCTGTAACTAGTTTAATCCAGATACAGATTCTTAGTTTTAGCACTTGAATTTGCTTATTCGTGATCAGCACTTGTTCAGAACTTGTAAGCACTAAATAACCTACTAATTACTACAGCACTCAACCTTCCTCATTACCTAGAGGAAAACAGTTTGGTACTTACTTTCCTCATTTGCTTAGAGAAAATCAGCTCTTGTACTCACTTTCCTCACTTATCTAGAGGAAAATAATTTTTTTATTCAGGCATGTCCAAGGGTCAGCTTCCAGTGTTCTCTCCTGTCTATCTGATGAATCTGGGCATCTTGGGGCAATGTAGAAATTGCCTCATGTACACAGACAACCCTCTCCTCCTACCACCCAACACTACAACCTGTGAGAGATGCACTTATCTAGCCAAACAGGAGGTAAAGCTCTCTCCAATCAAGACTGAAGACAGTCAAGAGGAGAAGGTAAACACTTGCACCACACCACACTCATCACATAGTCTCACTAAACCTACACCACTAAAATCCACACATAGAAACACAAAAACATTAATGGAGGCTCTCAATAATAATCTGCTCAAGCAACAGAGACCTCCAAAGCAGAAATGCAAGCAACCTCCACCCCCCAACACAACCCAAATGACACATAGCCTGCAGACTCAGTGTGCCACTCAACCACAGCCAATAAGGCAAAACAATGTACCCAATACACTAGTCATAGGTGACTCTATAGTCAGGCACACTGATGTCCCACTCACCAGGCTAAACAAGGAGAAGATTACTGTCAGCTGCCTGTCGGGTGCCAGGATCTGCCATATAACCCATGCACTCAGGTCACTCCACAACAAGTACAAATATGACTCTGTTATTGTCCATGTTGGTGTGAACAACCTGAGATGTACCTCCCTGGACTTCAGGAAAAGAGACATGGAAGAGCTCTCCAATCTTGTAGCCTAGGCAGGTATGACCCTAGCCCTGAGTAGCATTCTGCCATCACCCAGAATGATGCTGCAGTACAAGGACAAAATTATTGACTTCAACAATTGGCTAAGCTTCTGGTGCCATTCTAAAGGGATCCAGTATCTGTCTGCCTGGGATGACATGGTCGATAGACCACGATGCTTTGCCAGAGATGGCCTGCACCTGTCACCCTTGGGATTCTGGATACTGGCTAAGATTCTTGTCGCCCCTATAGTGTCTTTTTTAGGCAAGGTTCGAATGACAAATTTACCACCGTAACAGGAACAGGCAAGCAAAAACTGTGGGTGATGCTACTCAATGCTAGAAGTCTAAATTTCAAAATGCACTCACTCGAGGCATGCCTTAGAATGGAGAACATCGATATCTGTGCAGTGACTGAGACCTGATTCAAGGCTCCAGAGAACACCCCTGCACTACCAGGCTATAACTCATACCACACCTTTCGGCCATGTAACCTGGACCGAAACACCAAAGGCAGAGGTGTGTCCATATTCATTAAGGATATCCACACCTCCGGGCAAGTTGCTCAGCATAATGCAGCCGAGGTCATCCAAGTGCAACTAACTCTGGGCAAAACTGCAGTCCAAATTGTAGCTTGCTAAAGATCACCCACCATGTCCCAGGATTCCCACTCCTCTTTTCTTGATGTACTGGAAAATATTAGGGTTCAACCAAACACGCTAATAATGGGCGATTTCAACTACCCCACCATTAACTGGGAAAACTACTCATGTACCAACTCCTTTGCTCAATGCTTTCTGGAATTCATAAACTCCAATGCCCTGGATCAACTTATCCACACCCCCACCAGGGGCAACAATATCCTAGATCTAGTCATTACCAACATGAGTGACCGGTGTTTCACACCTGAAGTCAATGCCTCATTGGTCTGATCCGACCAAAAGCTAATTACCCTAGATATCCACATCCTGCCCCCACCCCCCCATTAAAAAAAACATGATAAAAAATTTCTCCAAAGCCTACTTCATGCTTCTTAAGACAGAAGTGGTGAACTTCATGACACCCATGCAGATGGACAATACAGTTACGACTACTGAATCCTACACAATTGCACTTTATAAGCACTTTCATGAGTGCATGGATCGTGCTATCCCAAACAGAACCAAGATGCTATCCTTCAAAAAAAAGGAAGCCAATCTGGTGGTCCCCTGCCATAAACAAACTGTATAACACAAGGAAGAAACTGTTGTAAAAGAGGGTAAAATCCCATGAGTGGGGGATCTCCCTGGTCAGCCTCAGTAAGAAGCTGCGATCCTTGATAAAATCCTCCAAAGCTAGTTACGAAAACAAAATCGCCACTGATTCTAAAGACAACCACAAAGCATTCTATAGCTATGTCAAGAATCTCAATGGCAACACTCAGATCTGCTCTGAGTTACAGCACAATGGCACTAAATATACAGACCCAACTGATATTGCCAACATCCTGGCAGATAGGTTCTGTGCTAACTTTACCCCCCTTTCACCCCCTAAAGAGCCCATCTCTATACCGGAAGAATGCAAAGTTCCTCTAATCCAGGCTGCACAGATAAAAAACACACTCTCTAAAGCCAAGAACTCAGCATCCATAGGACCAGACAACATCCCAGGCTGCATTCTACATGAACTACAGAACGAACTGGCACCCCACCTAAGTACCATGTTCAATCATAGCCTCACCTCAGGCTTTGTGCCTGCTAAATGGTGCACAGTGACGGTTATCCCACTCCACAAGGGGGGAGCCAACACGGACCCCGGGAACTACCGCCCCATTAGCCTGATGAGCTTGGTCTGCAAGGCCATGGAACGTATCATCATGGAACTTATAAATAAAGACATTGGTAATCTCCAAACTCTGGACCCCACACAGTTTGGGTTTGTAAAAGGCAGATCATGTCTCCTAAACCTGATAGACTTCTTTGAAGCAGTCACCAAAGCCGTAGACAAGGGTAAGGTGGTTGACACAGCCTATTTAGATCTTGCCAAGGCTTTCAACACCATCCCCCACTCTGGAATTATAGATAAACTCACTAAACTAGGTATAAAACCCTATGTCACAAGATGGGTTGCCAACTGACTCACTGACAGAACCCACACTGTAAAAGTAGCAGACTCCAAATCCAACTTCAGACCAGTGACAAGTGGAGTACCACAGGGTTCTGTCCTGGGTCCTCTCCTGTTTGGTATCTACTTCTCAGAAGTACAGGCTAACACAGAAGGTCTTTGGCTAACAAAGTTTGCAGATGACTGCAAACTAGGAGCCATAATTAAAACTCCTAATGATGTGGACATCCTACAAAAGGGCCTCACTGAGACAGATGCCTGGTGTCAAAGCCATGCCCTCAAGCTCAATGCCAAAAAGTGCATTGTCATCCCCTTTGGTAAAAACTCTGTACGCATGGACTACAACATAGGCGGTAGTATACTTAACACCAAAAGTGTGATAAGAGACATTGGGACACAGCTGGACAGTAGTCTCTCCTTTGATATTCACATCGCCACAGTAGTCAGGAAATCCTTCTACGTGGCACACCTCATTACAAAAGGTTTCTCATCCAGAAAAAAAGAGGTCATTGTTCCCTTCGACCCATCACTCATTAGACCCATTATAGAGTACAACTCCCATTTTGGTATGTACCTCACAAGACATCTACAACAACTGGAAAGGCCGCAGAAATACCTCACAAAGAGGATTACCGGCCTCAAACAGATGCCTACGCAGACCGTCTCAAAAAACTCCAGCTTTACTCCATTGCATATCGCCTACTCAGAGGTGATCTCTGCCTAACATACAAAGCTATGTCAAACCCAGAGCTGTTGGACATGCTCCACGTAAAGAAATTCCAATCCCTCCAAGCTACACACTCTAGGGACCTAAACCTTGTCTCCACAATAAACAGAACATGCTGGAGGGACAGATTCCTGTCGCAGAGACTTCCCATACTCTGGAATAAACTACCTATCTATATCAAACAAAGCTCCTCATTAGCACTCTTCAAGAAATATCTTGATGATTGGATGGGAAATAGGAAATTCACCCCGGGGATCACCTCTGTGGCACTGCTCGACAGTGGCACAGGAAAATAATTTTCTTGGGTGGCAAAAGCCAGGGTACCTTTTTGGCTGGGCTTGTATAGGCCCCAGGGCCGATAGCCTAGTACCTACCTATGAACCTATGAACCTATAATTGACTTTCCTGTGTGCTGCTCGGCTGTACACTGCTGTGGCACTTGCTGTGTGTGTAAAACAGGTGAAAATACCTGTAGGTGCTGTCTAAAATTATTTAAAAAAATCCAAATCTCACTTCTTGGGAACTGACCAGTTACATTAAGGTCTTCCATAATGTAATCACTGCTGATTTGTGTCACTGGAATTAGCTAAACTAACCCTTCCCTGCCAGTGAATGAGAAGGGTTTTGATTTGTCTAAGCAGGATTTCTTATCAAGGCCTATGGCTGCCTCCTTGATCTCCACCTCTAAAAATAATCATGGTATGAGACACGGCACAGCATTCAATAACTCTAGAAGAAATTCTTCTGTGCTCCTTAGTTCAGGTCACTCAAAGTGTGCTTTGCTATCCATCAGTCCATTCAAACAATTATGACAAATACTTAAAGAAGATGATTAAATACATTCAAAAGTCCTGTCCGTGGATTTCAAAAACTATGATTTGATGATGGTGATTCTTACAGAAGACAGCCCAGCTGACCAGCATTCCTAAGAAAGAAGGAACCATTTTGTTTTCTACTAGCAGATTTTTGGATCAAGCCTTGTGCTTGCATTCCCGGCCTTATTAAAAAGAAATAACTGTGCAATCCATGTTGTTCAGTAAATCTAAAAAAAAAAAAAAATCCTTTCTGCTCCTCAGTACAAGTTACCACCAATGTATTACAGTATCTTCATTTCTCTCAAGCTTCTTTTGTAAATGTGGGTTTGAGAATATTTGGAACTGAAACACACATTGTATTTATTATTCTGTAAATGCTATGTTTAAGGGAGAAAAAAGAGCATATAAAAAGTATAGAGTAATGCTACTCAACGCCAGAAGTCTAAACCTCAAGATGCACGCACTCGAAACTCTCCTTAGCATGGAGAAAATCGATATCTGTGCAGTAACAGAAACCTGGTTCACGGCTCCCGAGAGCACCCCAGCACTACCAGGTTATACCTCATACCATGCTTTTCGGCCCCAAAACTTGGACCGACCCACAAAAGGAGGGGGAGTATCAATATTCGTCAAAGATACCCACACCTCCAGGTTGGTGGCACAGCACGAAGCATCAGAGACTATCCATGTGCAACTAACAGTGGGTAAAACTGCCTTCCAGTTTATAGCCTGCTACAGCCCACCCTCCTTAACCCAGGAACCCCACTCGGCCTTCATGAGAACACTGGAAAATATGAAGGTCTCTCCAAACACCATTATATTGGGCGACTTCAACTACCCAAACATAGACTGGGAGCATTACTCTAGCTCCAACACCCTAGCCCAAAGGTTCCTAGAATTTATAAACTCAAATGCTATGGAACAACTTGTTACCACTCCCACAAGAGGGGAAAACATACTGGACCTGATCATCACCAACATGGGGACTCTATGCTCCAGACCAGAAGTGTATCCCTCACTGGTAAGATCAGACCATAAACTAATCTCACTGGATGTTCACATCCCGACACCACCCCCTGCCCAGAAAACCACAGTGAAAAACTTCTCTAAAGCAAATTTCACACTCCTCAAAACTGAGGTGGAATCCTTCTAAGCCCCCGGGCCTGTGGAAAATATGGCCCAGACCGCAGAATCCTTTATAAATGCATTCTATGAACACCTTCAGGAATGCATGGATCATGCGATCCCAAATAAAACCAAGACCCAATCCTCCAAAGGCAGACGTCCTGTCTGGTGGACCTCAGCCATAAACAAGCTATACAATAGAAGGAGGAAGCTACTAAATAATAGAGCAAAATTCCAAAAAGGGAAGGCATCTCTGATCAGTATTAGCAAAAAACTACGGGCACTCATAAAATCGTCTAAGGCCAGCTTCGAGAGAAAAATTGCACAGGACACTAAGGATAATCACAAGGCTTTCTTTAGTTATGTTAGGAACCTGGGTGGTAGTTCCCAGATATACTCAGAATTAGTCCAAAATGACAAAAAATACACCGAACCCACAGACATTGCCAACATCCTAGCTGACAGGTTCAGCAACCCCCACCAAAAGGGCAAATATCTATTCCAGCAGAGTGCTGCCCCCCTGACATCTCGGATGCTCAGGTAAGAGCCGTCCTCTCCAAAGCAAAAAACACAGCATCAATGGGACCAGACGGTGTCCCGGGCTGCGTCCTACATGAACTCCAAGAAGAGCTAAACCCAAACATAAAACTACTGTTCAATCTCAGCCTTACTGCAGGATATGTACCCAAAGAGTGGCATACAGCAACTGTGGTCCCTCTCCACAAAGGTGGTGCCTCAACGGATCCTGGAAACTATCGCCCCATAAGCCTGAATAGCTTGGTCTGCAAAGCTATGGAAAGGATAATCATGGACCTCATAAATAAAGATATTGGGGACCTACAGACACTGGATCCTACCCAGTTCGGCTTTGTTAAGGGCAGATCCTGCCTCTTAAACCTGGTTGATTTCTTTGAAACAGTCACCAAGGCCATTGACGAGAGGAAGGTGGTCCACACAGCCTACCTGGACCTCGCAAAAGCTTTCGATACAATACCCCGCTCGGGCATTATAGATAAGCTCACCAGCTTAAATATAAACCCCTATGTCACTAGATGGGTTGCAAACTGGCTCAAGGACAGAACCCACATGGTTAGAATTGCTGGAGCCATGTCAGACTCCAAACCAGTAATAAGTGGCGTCCCACAAGGCTCAGTCCTGGGACCTCTCTTGTTCAGTATATATTTCTCGGAGGTACAGGCCAACATGGAAGGACTGTGGCTGACCAAGTTCGCAGATGACTGCAAACTGGGCACCATAATCGACTCTCCAGCCGACACAAGCATCCTCCAAAAGGACCTCATAGAAACAGACAACTGGTGCAAGAGCCATGGCCTCAAGCTAAATGCCAAAAAGTGTATAGTCATCCCTTTGGCAAAAACAAAGTGCCCACAAATTACCACATAGGTGGTAATCCATTAAGTATAGAAGAAGTAATTAGGGACCTGGGGACCCAAGTTGACAGCAATCTCTCATTTGACAACCACGTGGCCAAAGTGGTTAGAAAAACATTTTATATAGCCCACCTAATCATGAAGGGATTCACATCTAGATCAGGGGAGGTCATCGTGCCTCTTTACTCATCCCTCATCAGGCCCATAATTGAGTACAATGCCCCTTTTGGGATTTACCTTACCAGACACCTGCAGCAACTGGAAAGACCCCAAAAGTACCTCACCAAGAGGATCAAAGGGCTCAAACAGATGCCATATGCTGCCCGGTTAAAGAAACTCCAGCTCTACTCAGTGGCATACCGCCTGTTCAGAGGCGATCTGTGCCTGATGTATAAAGCCATGTCCAACCCAGAATTAATGGACATGCTGCACCTCAGAAAATCCAAATCCCATCGAGCTAAGCGCTTGAGAGACTTGAACCTCAGCACTGAAATAAATAGGACATGCTGGTGGGACAGATTCATAACCCAGAGGCTCCCTTCACTCTGGAATAAAATCCCAGTCCAGGTTAAGCAGAGTCCCTCATTGACTCTCTTCAAGAGGAATCTTGATGAGTGGATGGGACATCGTAGGTTTACCCCGGGTATCACTTCTGTGTCACTGTTAGACAGAGGCACAGTATACTAACTTCGAAAAAGGGCATAGCAAAATTAATTTAAAATGGGTGGCGAAAGCCAAACACATTCTGGCTAGGCTTATAAATGCCCTACGGCAGATAGCCTAGTATGAACCTATGAACCTATGTACTAAGAAACTAGAGCATGAAGAGTTGGGGGTTGGTATAATGGTTAATGCTTAAGGTGTTTACCTCACAGACACAAGCACAGGGTTTGATTCTCATATTTGAAAGGGAAATTAGCTAGGCATGAAATAGCCTGCAAGGGCAGCTAGCCTAGTACTTAACCTATTCATATGTTATGGAGCGCCTGAAAGGAAATGGGTATTGTTTTGTTTTATCTTGTGGTTACTCATATGTCTTAATTTAGTACTTTCCATCTTCTGTGAATTAAAGAGGGTTCACTGAGCTTTTCCCCTTAAAGCCACTTCATTCCATTCTAAACCCTCCTTAATATCAATCCTATGTCCTGTTTTGACATTGAACTTGATATTTAAGACTGTTTTGGCACACCTTCTTGTCATTTATACTGCCTCTGAAATCTAGTATGATAATGTGTTTTAACTGTTATCACAACAAGGGGTTAAGGGTAGGTCTCTTACAAAACACCAAAATTAAGAATGTTAAGACCACTGTTCTCTTTCCATTAAGAAGTAAAATCCATTTTATACAAAAATCTCAAGTTTTTGAACATCTGGGCACTGTCAGACAATAGACTTGAAAACTCCATACTCATCTCTGAGTCTGGTAAAATGGACAGACATATTACAAAAATGTAATGACCTTCAACAAATGAGCTACTGCAAGTAGTATCACATTCCAAAAATTTTGCAGTAAAAAATAATTAAGCTAATGGCTTTGTAATTTCCTTCTATACCATAATTACTTTTTAACAGGTAAGGTAATAAAAACAGATATTTATTCTAATAATTAAGGTACATCTTATGAGTATAAATTTTGGTTTCTTTGATATGTACTTTCATTTGATCAAATATAAACTAATCTGTACTGTCAGACATTTTAACTGTGTACAAGGTGTTAACTAGTTTCATAAAAACAATAACTGCCTAAGTTCTTAAACTGTGCATTTGGATTTTATTAATAAGGGGAATACTTTTATTGCAATATAAAATGAAATAGATTAATGTGCTTAGAGCTACTTCAGTGATTAAAATCTGCAGTTTCTATATTTTATAAAATATACAATTAAGAAGCTTAGGAAGTTGATAAATGAGGTCTGGGAACAAAACCAATTTGTCCAGGGACATCTTCAGGATTTAGAGGTTATGCAGAGAAAAAGGGGGCAGGGGTGGGGTAAGGATGTTAACGCTGGGACGAAAGAGAAGGGTTAGGTTGAGCTTGGGAAATGGATTAATTTAATAAAGGAAAGTCTGGCGGAAGTGAGGTAGGTATAGGGTGAACCTTAGAGGTTTTATGTGAATGTAGCTGGGATAGGGATCAAATTTAGGCATGATCTTGCTACCAGCTGTCCCTTCCTTCTTTTTTGGGAATTATGGATTGGTTTGCCATTGCGGTTGGCTGCTTAGGCAGAAAAAAGGGGCAGCCTTATCCCTCTTCTGTTCCCCCTCTGGTGTTTAGTGTTGATGTAAGGAACTTGGGGGATATAAGCAAATGGTAGGATGGTGCTGCTTTGATTAGTAGGAATAAGTGAGCGGTACTGAGGATGCTGCTTATTTGGGCAGGGTGAGTGGGGATACACGGTCCTGTGGCTTGCTTAGAAAGATGCTCATATTGTGATTAATTAATTGAAATGGTGCAATAAAGGTATGTTGTTTATGGAAGGTAATAAAGGTCATCAAATGCTACTTTGGTGTGTGGTGTTTAATTGAAGGGGGCAGAGGCAAACTTTTTTTCTGCCTTAAGTTCAGTATTATGCAGTTTAGAATATTGAATATTAACAGCTTTGTGCATACACCTGTCTAGACTTTTATTGAGCTTTCTGTAAATCTTTCTTATTTAGAAACATATAGGATGTTGAATTTTGAAAAGTGCTTGACCTTCTATATACATATACGTGCACCACTATTTTACATTCCTTCATCTATCTCCAGGGACACTGTATATGTGACATTGACAGTATTGGCTATAAAATTCTAATTACTACCATGGAAAATTTCATATTTCATTGAAGGAACGAGGCTAATGCCAGTCTATCTTTACAACTTAACCCTAAAGCCTGACTAACATATTGAGCATTGTCATAATTTCTGTTGTTTTCCTGTCAGTTATTAATCTAGTTAAATCACTTGATCTTCCCACCTTCCCTTCTTTTTCTCATTTTGGCACATCTTTTTAGGCTGTTATTATACAATCTTCTTATTCTTATAGCACTGAAATGTCTTTATATTCATGTCTCATAACATGTAAAACTGAACAAAGCCCATTTCTCTTCCAGAGTTGGGAGGGTGGCTCAATGGCTAAGGTGTTTGCCTTATAAGCACAAGGTGCAGGGTTTGAGTCTCACAAGAGATAATTGGCTAGGCTTCCAAAGGCAGTTAGCTTAGTACTAAACTATGAGCATTAATTCTTCAATCCTCCAAACTGTTAATTTTTATTAACCATAACACAAAGCTCTTAAAAAAGGCACTGGAATACAACGAGATTACTTATAATTCCTTGGGCACTGTGGTGGTCTTATCTGAATAATGTGATGAAATACAGATGCCCTACTACATTGAATGATTTAATTTCCATCATTTTGATACTTATATTACACTGTTTCTTAACTGTCTTTTTTGTACCATAGATTTCTATTCATTCATTATTTTCCCTATCATGCTACCATATCCTAGTAATATGTAGCATACCAGTCATACATAATTAAGTTTGATAGTCCATCCACTGTGTTAGCTACAGATAATACTCTCTCAATGTACTATACACACGTTTCATGTCCATGTGGCCCTATATTAAAATGCAGGGTATGAAAATTACTTTTGTTTTTGTTGATCTGTCTGCTCTTCCCTTTAATAAGCACACTATACATGCAGAATAAAATGTTAGGCATTCACCTACATATATTAAACTTATATAACCTTCCCAATAATGCGTATTGAACTTATACCAAATAACAGGAATTAAAGTTATCATTTTATTTATTTATTTACTTATGTATGTACTTATTTTTATGCATTTATTTGGATTATTTTATGTCGTGGAAAACAGTATAGCTTATTATTACTGAATTGTCATATTTGTTATGAATAAATATTAAATGCTCATAAACTGACCTCTGTATCCACTTTCACTACTTTTCACCACTCACATCTTGCTGGCAGTTGTATATCATATTGCAGATCTTATGAAATATCCTGCTTGCTTACTTACTGCAACACTAATGCACTGGAGATTACCAACAGTGCCAGTTAACGTACATTCTGCACTGCGAACACTATACACTTACAGATGAGTCCTGATGTTAGCATTTACCTGAATAGCAACCTGTGCCAAATGCATTTTTTTACAACCTCATTTCTAAGACAACTAAAAGCCTGCCTTAACCCCCACATAGTTCCTGATTATTGTTATGGGGACATGCAACTTTCCACTTACTTTTCTGTTCCCTGACAGATTGACAAGTAGTTGTGTGCACCTACACAGAGCATGTGGCTGGTGCACTTATGCAGGTCATATGATATGGTCCAGTCTTCTTAACAATTGCCTGTGTTGAAAATATATCCCTTCTTAATAATGGACTGTTGGCAACATTATAGGGAAGTGATGAACAACCAAGAGATGTAGAAAGTCTGAGTGCCATATATACAGGCTTTGTCAACCCTGTAAGAACCATTATTTCCTTATAATGCCAACATGGAATACCTTACTCTACTTTTTATGTATGTTTTTGTAACATTTGCAGGGTATTTTATATTTATTTTCGATGTTTCCGAGAAAAAAAAATAGTTACTTTCTTTTGGCACAGATAATACTTCTAAACACAAGAGTTATTAGAACGAGAGAAGATTATCCATGTTAATCTATCAGGTGCAAAGCTGTAGCTATCTGGTATTAACCAGGAAAATGCACACACACACACGCACACACGCACACGCGCACATGCACACGCACACACGCACACGCACACACACGCACACACACACGGGCAAGTCAAACAGTCCTCAAAAAACCCACACATGCATGAACGCACATGCACACATGCACACAAAGTAAACCTGTCTAACTCTCATTAGAGAGCTTCACCGGAGATACCAAACAGAAAATGAAGCCTCCTTCAATGTTATCTTCTAAATACTTTTATAGAAGGTTACTTCTCCCTTAATCATCTAAGTATATATAGCACCTTTTTTGTTTATTTCATGCATATGTTGTTATCTAACATCCTGTCTCTTCATGCTTATGTTCTTAAATATTTCCTTTTGTTTGCTTGACACCTTGGGAGGATGTTAATAGTTAAACGCTAGAATGTGTGATCAGTTTGGCATGCACAAAAAACTCACAGATGTAGTTATCCATTTGATGTGCCTGAATGTGTGTGTGTGTGGGTGTGTGTGTGTGTGTGTGTGTGTGTGTGTGTGTGTGTGTGTGTGTTTCTACACATGTATCTGTAAGAAAGATACAGTGTGCAAAATTTATGATTTGAATAACTGATCTTTTGCAAGAATGAGGATTTTAACCTTAGCTTTGTTAATTATGAAAAATATATAAAAAAGGCAAAGTATTTTTATTTCCAACATAGGCGGTGCTATAATCAGGCACATGGACACACTGTGAAGTACTATGCTGTGGTGCAAGCCAGTTAAAAATAACAAAAAATGCAAAGTTTCTGTTTTTCCTTTCCTGATCATAGTAATAAGACATGGGTAGACAATCCATGTCCTATTACTGTGCAGTACAAGTGCCTGCCAATGATTGTTGCTGGGGCACAATATGGGCATAGTAACCTAATGTGGCATATGATGACAAAAGAAATGCACAAAAGATGCATACATGAATACTGTCTACTTTTATCCTAGCTAAGTGAAGTGATGCGGTGTGCTTTTCTTCACATAAATACAGTCCTATAACCAAAACAAATATTGCAGTAACTTTCTCAGAATAATGTGTCATGATCCTTAGCTATTATAAAGTGGACTGTGTTTAGGATTTTTTTTTATATATTTGCTAACCATGTAAGCCCACTGGGAAAGTGTCCCATTTTGGTGGCAAGCTGGGGGCACTGTCTGGTTAAGTGACTTGCTTAGAGTCATGGAATTAAGCACTGTATCCTTGACTCCAGGAAGTAGCTCGTTAACAGCTCACTGCCTAATCCTCTGCACTGCCAGACTGATTATACATATAATTCCAGGTTTTCAAGGTATCATTTTCTATCTTACTAGGCTGTTTAGCCCTTCAGAACATTACACTTGACTTATTTTCATCTAGATCTCTGCATACAGATAATCTTCTTCCTTTTTTTTTAAACTCATCTACCCTTCATAACCAGGTAACTAGGCAACAGGCAACATATACTGATAATAAATCCTTCCCTAACCAGCATTAGAAAGAGACAAGGACAAACGATCCTTTATACATCCAACATTCACATGACACCCACACTCTTTGCAGTTAAAAATCACATGATGACCTCTACACAAGTACACTACCAACAGGAGTCCTAAAGGCTATGGCCTTGAACCCCTAAAGTTCAGACATTTTCCAACATTTCTAACTCTAATGTAAAACAATTATTTTATATTTAGATTATCTGGTCTTTCACTTTCCAGCACGTATTTCCATGCAGTAGATGTTTAATATGTTTTGCACATTTATATCTCTTAATGTCCCCCAAGTAACCCCAGCAAATCCACTAGGAAGCACAGAGATCTAAAATAGAGGTGTTCCAATTACATAGCATTACAAGGAGACATAAATGTGCCTATTAATTCTGGCTCAGAAGCCCCATCTAAACTGCACTGCACCCACAATTTACATCTGCATAAAGGGAGTGGGTTAAGACAGTGCAGGGTTCCCAAATGACAACATATACTTGCATTTATAAAACCATCTAAAAACATACATCCCCTTCTCATTTGGGCTATGTCTTGATCTAGATTTATTTTATTTACCAGTTAACTGAGTGGGCTGAATTTAGAAAGGTTACTGAGAATTGTATACCAGGTGTAGGCCTTGCAGTAACCATTTCTAATTCAAAGGCATCATGAAGATATGTGAGTGCACATAATAGCCATGTTGTGTGCTAATGAGGCAGTCTGGGGGAGAGGCATTTACCAATTATCCCGTTGCTTTCCCCTTGGAACTGTTTATGATAAGGCAGTTGAGCAGTTCAGAGTATCATTTGGCTGCATAGATTAGTTGGCCATTCCTGGCCACTGCTGGTAATGAACACAGCCAAAAGGCCATACTCATCCATCATGGTAGAGTTAAGTGTCGGGGAGTTTATTGGTCATGTACTGTTAGGAGTTTATTAGTCAGGTAGTATTAGGAGGTGTGTCCAAGTGTATGTGAAGGTGCTGTATGTGTGAGTACAAATGGGTGGGAAGAGAACTCTGTGTTTGTGTGTGTGTGTGTGTGTGTGTGTGTGTGTGTGTGTGTGTGTGTGTGTGTGTGTGTGTGTGTGTGTGTGTGTGAGAGTGCTTGGGTGTTTGTGTGTGTATATGCATGTCTGTGTGTGTATATGTGTCTGTGTGTGTATGTGTGTGTGGAAGGGGGTTAGGGTGGCTCTCATACCTCCACATACCTCTAGACTAATGAGCAAAGCCTGCAACATTGGATTGGGGGAATACTAACCACCAGGGAATACTTTCACAGTGTGCACTGGGGGTACATTAGCCATCAGGAAATACTTTCAATACATGGGTCAAGAGTGGACTCCAGCCACCATGGAATACTTTCACTATGTGGGTTGGGAGAAAACTAGCCACCAGGGAATATTTTCACTATGTGGTTCAGGGGAGCAGTAGCAGCTAGGTAATACTTTCACTTTGTAGGTTGGGGGAGTGCTAGACATCAGAGCAGACTTTGACTATGTATGTTGGGGGGGAACCGTAAAAAAACAAGGATAACCTCTCATATTGTAATTGCACTTATACATAATGGTGATGCAGAAAACACCAGATGTCAAGGATAGTGGTGTAGTATGCCTTAAAGACACTTAATTAAAAGTAAATAAAATGAGGTGTGGGGAACCACTTGACATCGGGGATAATATTAAGCAATGTGCCTTAAACATGTTAAAAGGAAGCTGAACCCTGTACCCTTGACACAGTAAACCTTGGTGTTAAGCCACTGTGCTACTTAGAAGCCGGTGCAATATGGGTTTTATAAGTATATATTGAGGTGTTTGAGCATTATTCCATGCCTGCAACAGTCTGTGATGTACAAGGGAGAGAGACAGGGAACAGTAAGCATACCTCTCAACCTCATGGTGTAAGACAGGCCAAACTCATGGACAGATGTTACATTTGCTTCCTAAAATCTAGAAAAGTTGTTGGTTTAACAGCTTTTATACTACTATGCATTGGCTGATGAATATAAAGTGTGAAACTCTAATATCTGGTATTACTGATTGACTGATGTCATCTGTGATTTATGATGACAAAAAATGAGATATCGGGGACGTACTGACAACACAGGGACAGGGATTGTGTATGTGGTGTGTGTGTGTGTGTGTGTGTGTGTGTGTGTGTGTGTGTGTGTGTGTGTGTGTGTGTGTGTGTGTGTGTGTGTGTGTGTGTGTGTGTGTGTGTGTGTGTGTGTGTTTGTTTCTTTGAATGTGAGTGTTGTGGGTAGGAGAGTGAATAAAGGGAGGTGCTTGTGCTAACATGACAGAACCACTGCCACTGTTAACTACCACAGAAGATGCTGATCTGCATTTAGTAATATTTAACAATTATCAATTCAGAGACACACAAATTAGCCAATAAAGAGGTATTTTCTCATTGTGGCTAATGTGTTTTTCAACTGGAAATCTTTGCATTGTGGATCCAGGGCCTTTTTACCGCAGTTTTTAATATAAGCAGTAGGGTTCTTTATCACCCTCCACATCAGTTAATTAACCTTGGAAGTATACCAGAATAAAATGATCCTTTTTTAAGCTATGATATAGGCATTAAGGCAAATAGAACTACAACCAGTTAAAGCAATCAATACAATGCACTCATTAAACACTGTTACACAAAGCACAGCTAACACACGGATCGCACAATGTACAGAACTGGAGACAAATTACCTAATGGGCTTTTTATTCAATATAGAACAGTTCTACTTAAATCCTAGTGCCAAAGACCAGTTGCAGAAAGACCAAAGTGAAAAGGCCAAATGCCAAAAACCAGGCAGCAGATATGGCTGAAGCATATATTGCTGAAATTTTGGTGTGTAAAACATACTGAAACACTAAATGTCAGCAACATCTATCTGTTCCCATCAATTCTACAAAACAACAATATAAAATCATGATGTCCATAGGCTTCCCTTATTATTGTTTAGGTGTAAATTGGACAAGGTTAAACCTATCAAATTTACTTCTCTGAGGTGCATTTCATCAGTCATTGTTTTAAACTGAGATTCAGTGTCAGTACAGTTTGTATTAGTGCCCTGCAGTGATTATAATCTTTGGGGATTTTCTATAGCCTCTAATGTTGTGCATGGCAGGCGTTATTACCATAAATAAGATGGGACCAGCAGGCAAACTCCCCATTTGGGAGGAATAGGGACCCTTTGCCATACACAAAAATATTTTTCTTGTCTTTATGTTGTTGAAGCTTCTTCTAATGGTTTGTTTTGTCTGGATGAAGTCTACAGCCATTTGTAATGGAGCCATCTCCACCAATACAGTGGGCCATAATGATGTCAAACAGTGAACTAAGCATCCATAAAATAGCACGAACTGTACAAAACCCTGTCAATAAGAAACGGCAATGAAAAAGTTAATGTAGACTATGCATGGCATTCATAACATAGCTCAAATGGAAAGTATAGGATGAAATGAACCAGTGTAAAGAAACCACAGCCACCATAAAGCCATAAGAAGGTGAGCTAATTCATAGACCCGATTACTTACACAGAAAGGAAGAAAACTAAGGAGGCAGATATTGTGTTTTAAATTATGGAAAAGAGGCAGCAAGACTATGAATCAGTACACAGAAAGTATCATGGAAAATGTACTTAATGAAAGATCTGAAGCTGCTTAAAGACTGCCAAATAAGCAATGATATTCAGAATGTATAAAAAGGAAAACCTATAAAAATATCTTACTTTATAAAAATTGAACATTACTCCTTGATATATGAACAACAGTTGACTCATGGAAACTCATGATTAAAAATGTATACAAAAATACCATCATAGTAACAGAAGCAACAGCAACTGCTAAGGGTAAATTTAACATTTTAACTACATCTACAAAAGTAAGAGGTTCTCTGGTTTGATTCTTGGCTGGGGTGCCTTCTGTGTGGAGTCTGCATGTCCTCCCTGTGATCGTGTGGGTTTCCTCCGGGTGCTCCGGTTTCCTCCCACATCCCAAAGACATGCTGTAGGTGGACTGGACACTCTAAATTTGCCCTAGGCATGAGTGTGCGTGTGTGTGCCTTCTGTGGAAGGTTGGGCACTGGGCTGGCAACTCAACACTATAAAATTCCAAAGCCAATCCTGAGCAGACAGGTGATCTGCTGTGGTGACTCCTAACTGGGAAAAAGCCGAAAGAAGAAGAAGAAGAAGAACTACATCTACAAAAGTCTATCCCCAGAATGCTGTTTGTCTAGTTCTCTAAAATGATTCAAAATGTTTTCCTGAAATTTTCTGGGAATATTAATGGCATACCTGTCTATAAAATATCACTCATCTGGTCTACTACTTTCAAAAGAAAATAAAGGAAAATGTTTATCTTGAATTTTAATTCAAAATAATAACTCGCAATATATTTTGTTTCACAACATATACAAAGAATGAAAAGTTCAAATTTATACAGAGACAATACTTTAAGGGCTAAAATCAACCTGTCATGACAGATTTATATTTTTGCTTATTTTACCCTCAAGACACAGGAAAGCTGCACATTTGTTTTCAGCTTACTGTTTTTGAAAAAGTTCCACTGTCTACCCTAAATTCAGATGAGAATCTCTCTCCATTACTTCAATAAATTCTGATTAAATTTTCCAGATGTGACCTCTTGATAATCACACTTTCATGTGAAGAAGTCCTCTGCCAGCACCATTTTCTGCTACGATAAGATAAGAGACCTTGGGACCCAGGTGGACAGTAGTCTCTCCTTTGATAGTCACATTGCCATAGTAGTCAGGAAGTCCTTCTACGTGGCACACCTCATCATAAAAAGGTTCTTATCCAGGAAAAAAGAGGTCATTGTTCTCCTCTACCCGTCACTCATTAGACCCATTATAGAGTACAACGCCCCTTTTGGAATGTACCTCACAAGACATCTGCAGCAGTTGGAAAGGCCACAGAACTACCTCACAAAGAGGATTACTGGCCTCAAACAAATGCCTTACACTGACCGCCTAAAAAACTCCAGCTTTACTCCGTAGCATATCGCCTACTCCCAGGTGATTTCTGCCTAACATATAAAGCTATGTCAAACCCAGAGCTGTTGGACATGCTACACCTAAAGAAATCCCAATCCCTCCGAGCTACACACTCTAGGGACCTAAACCTTGTCACCACAATAAACAGGACACGCTGGAGGAATAGATTCCTGTCACAGAGACTTCCTATACTCTGGAACAAGCTACCCATCTATGTCAAGCAAAGTTCTTCATTAGCACTCTTCAAGAAAAATCTTGATGAGTGGATGGAAAATAGGAAGTACACCCCGGGGATCACTTCTGTGTCTTTGCTGGACAGTGGCACAGGAAAATAACTTTTTTGGGGTTGCGTAAACTATGGAACCTTGCTGGCTAGGCTTGCGTAAGCCCTTGGGCCAATGGCCTAGTACCTACAGCTGTGACCATGCCATGCACCTGGGATACCACCATTTGGCATTATGAGATACAGTTAATGATAGGCACTGCTGCTGCTAACACATCTGTTTGAAACACCAGAACATTTGGTATATGTACTTTGTATATAAACTCAGATGCAAACATCTGTGTCATTTTACTCTTGATAGTGATGACTCATGACCTGCTCTGTCCTCATTTTCATGTCATCACGTACTCATTAGACCACATATCATTATATGGTAATTTGCGTGCTCCTTTTTCTCATTGCATCGTAGTGCTGCAGTATACGGTCCTATCAATCACTGCCTATCAGTGCATTGTGGATTTGGTACAAAACACACTGCAAACATCACTAATTGTTTATCACTATCACCGCCTATATGCCAGTGCTAATTAAATCCCTGACAAAAATCAACATCATGGAGTAAAAAATAATCATATTCATCAACTGACTTTAAAGCTAGAGGGCAAAGCAGGTTGAATGCTGTTACCTAAAACAAACCTGGGTGATCATTCCTCTTTAGTTTTGTTCTTGTTGTTTCTTTTTTCTGTTTAATATGTGCCCTGCTCTTTGTAGTAGCTGTTGGTGACCTATTTTTTCTGTTTAGGTTTACTTGCCTCATAGGATATAACCAAGTTTTCTGACAACACAACTTCTGTAGAAAATGAAAGTCTTCTGCAGATAAAAAACTGTTAAGTCTAATAAAATAAAAAGTTGTGTCTTTTGAAACTAATACAATATACAATTTAACTAACAATTTTGTGGTTAGGTACAAGAGATGGGTCAAATTGTATCCCTGGCACATGACTTAATTTTGTGGCTAAATCTCCCCCTCCCCTTTGTTCAACAAACCGAAGTAGCCAATGAGAAGGCTACAGCCTTACTTAAAGCAGCCTTCATGGTAAGGAGATTGCTTATACTATTACCAAGATTGTTATGCAGAACACACCATCCTGCCTGTGCTTGAGTATGCTACTGTATTCCTCAGCTGAGTTGAACAAAAAATCAAAAACCTGTGATAAACAAGATATGTAGGTTCAACACTCCCTCCTTCTTTTGGCTTTTTCCAAGTTAGGGGTCACCACAGCAGATCACCTGTCTGCTCATGATTGGCAGTGGAGTTTTATGGTGTTGAGTTGCCAGCCCGGCACCCAACCTTCCACGGAAGGCACACACTCATGCCTAGGGCCAATTTAGAGTGTCCAATCCATCTACAGCATGTCTTTGAGATGTGGGAGGAAACCAGAGCACCTGGAGGAAACCCACGCAACCACAGGGAGGACATGCAGACTTTGCACAGAAGCCACTCCAGCCGAGGATCGAACCAGAAAATCTCTTGCTGGGAGGCAACAATGCTAACCACTGCACCATTACAGCCACCCAAAGCATTAAATGTTAAATGAACATAGATGTAGAAGGTGGAATTAAGGCAAAGAAGAATGTAGACATGAGTAGAGAAAGATAGGAAGTTAAAGAGAAGAGATGACTGTACATGTCTTAAGTGCCATTTTAGTGCCACAAATGAATACATGGACTCAAGGTATGTTATGGACTGAGTAAAATGGCAGGTGAGCAAACCAGTTATTCTTTATTATCGTGTCTATTTAACAGCATTCCAGAATTCATTCAGGATTACATTTGACAGCCTTGATCTCAAGCAGTGCATAATTATTCTCAGTTTGGGCATTTTTTATGATCATTCTTTGGTCTTCTGGTATCGGTATGGTTGCTGCACAAAGCTGATCCTATGGGAAGTACTCTTTTGTCTTGAAATGGAAAGATCTGGAAACTTGTAATTTTTGAAATCTGTGTTGTGCCCCTGTATTGTTTGATGTGCAGGCTTCCGCCATCAGAAGTACATGATATGAATCTGTAACTGCAAAAATAATAATAATAATAATAATAAAAATAAAAGTAGCATTAGACTCTTGGTTTAAGGATCAAACAGGTAGGACAACGAATATGCTTCCAAGGGAATATTTCTGACTTCACATGTCAAGTTAAATGAGCATCTTGCCAGGTTCCTACCAATATTTGTTTCAGTTTACACAGCTGCTATCTTGAGTAGAACTGAAAGATCCATTAGCTGATGCTCTGAGCTAAGATTCCCATCTCACACTTGCATTTCTTGTAGCACATGCATGATATGCATTGGTGATAAGTAGTTCATATAGTGGTAGAAAAAAGAACAGGCTTATATGGTGTAAAATATCAGTGTTTAAAAAATACATAAATAGTGAATCTATGAGTACAGTATAATCTGTGTATTATTTTATAACCTACATGATCCATCCTCCTAAGTACAAGAATGTAAGGCAACCATGTATCAACTATAACTCAAACGAGAGGCATTAATTAAACATGTTGGGCAGAGCAAAATACAGGCTAATAATCAACTGCAGACATTAAAGCCTAGCTTCCACTAATACGGGGGCCTTTTCTTTAAAAGAGAGGAAGAAAATGGTTGGAAAGCGTGCCTGCAGAGAAGAAAATGGATAATTGCTGTATATGGTGGCACAGTATATTCCAAATATTAGAGCAGAGAAGCACTCTTGCAACATAAAAGAAAGAAGCCTGCAACCTCCATTTAAAGTTTATAAACCTAGACAACTCTATAGTTGCAAAAAAGCTGTTATGTCTGCACAGACATTTAATGAAATTCAACAGCAGTTAAAAATGTGCCTCCTAACTATCTGCATATAAAACAAACAGCGCCGCTGCAATAAAACCAGCACAGCTAAAATACAGCTCATTCTTTCCTAATTTAAAAGTAACATGAAAGCAACACATTAACAATCCAAAAATGGGATATATACAAGCACATTTCTCAGAAATATACTCAAATTAATTTCTGTTTACTGCCATGTACTGGATGTTACTGAAGAGCTACAGCTTAAGCAAAGGCTGTAACTGTAATGAAAATCTCTGGAGATGTATAATTCTTCAAACACACACACAATATTTTTTTTTCATTGCAGCTCAATACATCAAACACATTACCAAAATCAGCTTTCAGAGGGAAAGACAAGAGAGAGAGAAAGTGTGCGTGTCTGTGTGTGTGTGTGTGTGTGTGTGTGTGTGTGTGTGTGTGTGTGTGTGTGTGTGTGTGTGCGTGCACGCGGGTCCTGCATGCGTGAGTGCTGGTGTATGTGTATGTATGTATGTTTGTGTATATAATATATATATATATATATATATATGTGTGTGTGTATGTGTGTGTGTGTTGTATATATATATATCTATCTCTCTCTATATATATATATATATATATATATATATATATCTTTATACAGACACACACACACACACACACACACACACACACACACACACACACACACACACACACACACATACCACACACACACATACATACCTTATGTGCACACATAGACAAACACATACATATATCTGGTTGTGGTAGGGTAGAACTTTCAATTAGTAGAATAATAACTGGCAAAAAATTAGCAGAACTCAGTTTAGGTAGAAGACTCATTTAGTAGAATGAAATTTGTCCCAAGTGTATAGTGTTACAGTTTGATACTGATTTTTGCAGAAGTGATTTAGTTCACTGAGTTTGCAGAATACTTGTTATTGTTTCTCATACATTTTGCCTTGTGCTTCATAATATTAATGATCTGCATGTTATTTTGTAAGGGTAACAGTCAGTAAATAATCCTGGTACACAGAAAGAATAGTTGTGTAAAATCTTACCATAACCATAGATGTCCTTCTCTTCCATGTTGCAGTATTCTGACTGTGGGATCCTACACCTCAGGTGACCCGAAAGTCCGGCTCCTATACAAAAGCTTAAGCCTGGTTGCTGCAAGTGCATGGGATGTCGGATGTAGGGCCATAAACCAGGGGCCTTAAATGTGACATCTGCACGCACAGACCTCTGAACTAACTGCCCAGTCAGACAGTAGTCTAAGTAGTGCCAAATGATACCCTCTAGACAGGTTGAATGTAATGAAGGGGGATAGGTGGAAGGGAAAGAATACTGCAACCTGGAAGAGAAGGACATCTATGGTTATGGCAAGATTTTACACAACTATTCTATGTCCTTATATTCCCATGTTGCAGTATTCTGAATGTGGGAGAGTACCACAGCTCAGGGAGGAGGAAGGGTGGTGGAAGAAGTTGCAGATTCCAGGAATCCCTGTAGGATTCCCTTGCAAATCCTGCTCATGCTCTGGAGATATGGTCCAGTTTGTAATGTTTGATGAAGATATGCACAAAGGAACATGTGGCTGCCTCAAGAATGGTAGCTGTGTCTAGGCCTTTGAAGAAGGCCCCAGAGGAAGCCACAGCTCTGGTAGAGTGTGCCCTGACCCCAGAGGTAATTGTTTCCCATGGTAGGTGCAGCAGAAGGTGATAGTTTTCCTTATCCAGCAGGAAATAGTTTGCTTGGACACCATCTTGCCCAGGGCACTGGGGTGGAAGGACACAAAAAACTGATTGGACTTTCAGATATTTCTGGTTTTGTCCAAATAGAACCTTAGTTGCCTGTGAACATCAAGGGAATGAGGTATTCTCTCACTGTCATTCTTAGGTAAAGGAAAGAAGGTGGGTAAGTAAATAGACTGATTGAGCAACATCTCATTGACCACTTTGGGCATGAAGGAGAGACTCACCCTATCTTTGTGGAAGATAGTGTAGGGTGGGGATGCCATTAGTGCTTGTAATTCTGAAACCCTTCTGGCTCAGGTAAGGGCTACTAGTAGGACAGTTTTCCATTTGCACATCTGCAGATTAACAGAGCCAGCTGGCTCAAAGGGAGCAATACTTTTTTTCTAGCACATAGTTTAGGTCCCAAGGACGAGGGATAGGTTTCTTTTGTGGCCTAATGTGGAGAATACCTTTTAAGAATAGTTTGACATCCAATCTGGAAAACAGATGTGGATCCATAGGTAAGCAGGCAGAAATGGTGGATAAGTGGACCTTCGCTGATGAATACAAAAGGTCTGATTTTATGAGCTCACACACATAGGCTAGGACTAGAGAAACATCCACATGGAAGGGGTCCCTATGCCTTTGGAGACACCATTTGGAGAATCCTTTCCATTTGGAAACATAAGACCTCCTGGTATTGGGTTTTCTGGCCTCCTGTAGGATAGATAGCATGTCTTCAGTGTAGCATTGTCTGAAGGGGATCAAAAGTTTATCACCCAGAGGGTCAAGTAGAGAATCTCTAATTAGAGATCCCTTCGGTTGTGTGAGCAAGTCCACCTTGTGGGGCTACTTGTGGTGATTGCCCCTGGCAAGAGATTGAAGAAGGGGGGGAAAATGCTGCCTTGGCCGATAGAGAGTCACCAGCAAGATTTTTGGCTTGTCACTCCTGATTTTCAGGATGATGTTCTGAATGAGCGGGAAGGGAGGGAAGGCATACAGGAACAATCTCTTCCAAGAGATGGTGAAGGCATCCACTTTCCAAGCTTGTGGGGAGGGATCCTTGATACAGAAAAGTTGTAATTGTCTGTTGTGGGGGGGTAAATAGATTTATTTGAGGTGTACCCCACTGGTGGATAATGTCTAAGAAGACATCCCTGTACAACATCCATTCATGATGCAGAGAGAATGATATGCTGATGACATCCACCTGATGGTTGTCCTGGGATGGGATATAAACTGCCTGTAGTGATATATTGTTCTGAGAGGTTAATTCCCATACCTGCATCGCTATCCTGCAGAGTATGTAAGACCTGCCCCCCCTATTTGTTGATGTACCACATCACAGTTGTGTTGTCTGTGAAGATTTGTAGGAGTCAGGTTGCATCAGAGGGAAAAAGGACAGTAGGGCTAGGTGGACTAGTCATCGCCCTTATGTTGATGTGCTTTTTCTAGAGGGAGTGCTCCCATTGGGCCTGCACTTTAAGGCCATTCATAGTTGCTCCCCAGCCTAGATTGGAGGCATTTATGTGCATGCACTATATTGGCATGGGGTTTGCATGGGTAGGCCTGGGTTTAGTTGTACCTGCTGGATCCACTACCTCAGTTCTGTTTTCAGGCATGGGTAGGAATGGTACCTGAAAGTCCAGGGGGTGACTGTGTTGTTACCACACATTCTTCAAGTACCACTGGAATTTCCTCATGTGCAGCCTGGCCAGGGCAACATAGGAATAGTGGCTGCCATGAGACCTAGGAAACATATGAAGTTCCTGGCTGACAGGTGGTTGACTTGGAGGTCATCCTGGAAGTGGCTGACTAGGGAGGAGACCTTGTCCTGAGGTAGGAAGGTCTTCACCAAGTTGGTCCTGATTCTGCAGCCTAGGAAAATTTTGTACTGAGCTGGATAGAGTGATGATTTTGCAAGGTTGGGGGTTAATCCCAGACTGTGGTGAAGGGACATGAAGAAGAGAAGATGATCTTTGAGAGTGACTTCCACTTCTGCTAGAATGAGGAGGTCGCCTAGGTATGGGTAAATTTGAATTCCCTTTATTCTGCAGTAGGCTATTGCTGGAGCTAAGCATTTTGTGATGACTCTTGGTGCAGTGAATGAACAAAAGGGCAAGGCAGTAAATTGAAAGTGTGAGGATAGTACTTCTTGTGGTTTGGGTGGATAGATATGTGGAGGTATGCCTCCTTCAGGTCCAAAGTGGCCATGAAAGCTTTGGGTGGCAATAGTGGAAGTAGGTTTTGAAGAGATAGCATTCTGAAGGAAGGGACCTTCAGAAAGAGGTTTAGGAAGGATAGATCTAGGATGGGCCTCAAAGGGCCATCCTTTACTGGCACCAGGAATAACCTGGAGTAAAACACTCTTCTTTCTTGGCCTAGGGGAACAATTTCTATAGTCCCTTGGGTGAGAAATCTTGGATAACCTGTGGAATTAGGTGAAGTTGATTCTTTGGAGGGAATGGGATGCCTGGTAGTATGTTTTTTTTCTTGCCATGATATGAAGTAACCTTTTCCCACTATTGCCAGGACCCAGTGGTCTGAAGTGACCTTTTTTCCAGAGGACAAGACAGTGAGAGAGGCAGGATGAGAGGGGATGGTGGCTGAGGTGGTCATGCATTGTTCTGTTTTTAAAGGGCTGTCTATTGGAAGGCTGAGAGGGGGTTGCCCTAGCTAGGGGATGGAGCCTTCTTGGATCCTTTCCTGTATCTGGAAGTGGAGGAGGTGGTTGGACAGGGAATCTCCTGACAAAGCAAGTCTTGGCTGGGTAAGTTCTGTAAAATTTAGGTATTGGAGAGACCAGTAAGTGCTTTAAGTCCTGGAGCTCCTTACTTTTTGTTGTAGGCTTTTAAACAGTTCACCTGAATGTTTGCCAAACAGGAATTTGTTACCTAGAGGTGCATCCAGTATTTTAGTTTTAAAGTCTTCAGTCAGGGGTTGTAGCCTAAGCCAGGAGTATCTGCACAGAACAGAAGCTGATGCTACAGATCTTGCAGATACCTCAGCTGCATCATAGCTGAACTTTATCAAGTGTCTTGTAACCTTACATGCCAGGGACAGCTTAGATTCTACCTGAGACTTGTTGGGAGACTCAGAGAAGGAGGAGAGTAAAGAAGAAGCCTCTGAAACCAAATCTATGGCTATTTGACCACGTGGGTCTGGTAAGTGATTGCCCTGAAGGCTAGTGTGGAAGAGATGTATATCTTTTTCCCCAGCCTGTCCATGACCTTGCTGTCCTTATCTGATGGTAAGAGGGAGGAAGAAGGTACGAGTCTGTCAGGAGGCACTGCAATAACTGCAGGATCTGTCAAGGGGAGGGGGGTTATAAAGAAATTGTGCTCATCAGGGACCTTATGAAAGTGGTCTGGTCTCTTGAAAGCTGGAGGCTGAGATTCTGGAGCCTTAGAAGCTGTAGAAAAGGCATCCAGCTAGGCTGGAATCACAGGAGGGATAGCTGAGGGGGAGGGTGATTCCACCTGTAGTAACTCAAAATACCTTTTTTGGACGTCTGTCATTTGAGGAGCATCTCACTTGAAGTATTCCTTCATTTTAGTAATTGTTTCCCCAAAGATAATGTCCTCAAGGGAGAGTCTCCCTCCAGGCTCCAGTGTGTCCTCATCTGGGGAGTAGTAGTCCAAAGGGGAAGAAGCTATTTGGGAGGAGTAGGTGACTGACTCATCAGAAGAGGAATTCTCTTCTTGGGTGAGGGTAGGCGGGATGGAGATAGCTGAAGCTGGTCTGGGGTTGGGGACAGGCAATGTGGCAGCTGTGGATGCTGAAGGCCTAAGGGCCATAAAACTCTGCAGCAAGGACTGGGAGAAGGAGTGCCAGTTTTGTTGCTCCTCTGAGGAAGGAGACAAGTGTTTAGTCTTTTGTTTCCTCTTCAGAGGAGTTGATTTTGTTGAAATGGAGGGCCTAGTTTAGGGATGTGGCCTAAAGGTGAGGTTTCAGATTCCTGGACCTTGGAAGGATGTTCTGTGGAGCCTGGTTGCCCCTCGACCTTGGTTGTATCCAACGTCCGAATAACCTCCGAGGATGTCCCTACTGGTGCTTTGGAAGCAGCTTCCTTGAGGGTAGTTGCTAAAGATGCCAGTTCCAGTGGACATCCCCCAACCCCTAAACCAGTGGTTGGCAGGGCATCTGACAAGAGAGGTGCAGAAGATGTAGGCCTTGAAACTTTGGCCTTCTTTTTAGGTGGCTCTGCCTTGATGACCGACTCTGGATCCATCCGTAGGGATAATTGTTTTAACCTCTGGCTCTTGATGTACAGATTTAAGGATGCCAGACAACTATGGAGAGTTTTTGGTACAAACGACTGGCAGATGCTACAGGTGGTTGAGTTCTGTTCCCAGCCTAAACAGAATACACAAAGTTTGTGGGTATCTTTGTGTGGGATTTGATGTCTGCACCTACATTTTGCCTTCCTAGCGGACATCGGCTAAGAATCAAGCAACAACCTGAGCTCAAGCAAAAAATAAAAGTTTTCCCCAATGGGGAAGTTACCTTTAGATGTCTTGAAGACAACGGAGTGAAGCAATCAATCTGATGTTCGACTGTGGCAGAAAAGTTCTGAGGTCTGTGCATGCAGACATCAGATTTAAGACCCCTGGTTTATAGCCCTGCGTGTGACATCCCACACACTAGCAGCAACCAGGCTTAAGCTTGTGCATAGGAGCCAACTTTTGGGTTGCCTGAGGCAGAGGATTCCGCAGTCAGAATACTACAACATGGGAATAGAAGGACATCTGCAACTACTGATTTCTATGGGAAAGAAGTACTGGTACAATTATTAAGTATGTGTTGAGAGTAATTCTATTGTTTTAGAACACTTTTTTTCCCTTTTCCAAGTTGGCACCCATGGATTTTGTATGAATAACTACATGGCTGAGGGGGGAGTGTAGTGTGGTTTGCCCTTACAAAAAAGTGATTTTCTTTGTTGCTCTTCTTTGTTTTCTGCATTTTTAGTTAGTTTCACTGATGATTTAAAGTATTTGTTTTAGTTTTAGACCAAATATGATACTACTAAGTGAATTTTCTCCAACTCTGATTTTTACTTATTTTTTTGTATCAGTTGGTCTTTTACTATTTGTGTTGTCTAACAAAAGTAGCAGATTCACACACACACACACACACACACACACACACACACACACACACACACGCACACATGCACTTATATCACTTATATATTTACATAATATTGTCACAGTTTGTCACAGATATTGAGGTGGGCTCAGAAAACAAATGATTTGATTATTTCATAAAGCTGTTTATTTTGATGAAGCTATTATTTGGAAATGATCTATATAAAAAAAAAGTAAAGCACATAATTATGTTTTGGAAAGCTATTGTTCAAATAAAATCAAATCTCAAAGCTTCAAATCTCTTGGCTATATATATTTTCAGGTAATCAACCAAGTTAGGCTGCCACCTTGATTTATCTACAATTACCGACTGTCTCTATGTCTCCTGTTTTATGATTATGCCAATAATGTCAATTTGTAATACATGCGTGATGCGCTGTGTATAGCTAACATTCCATATGTGGTATACAGCTAACATTCCATATATGCAAAATCCAGAGCATAGGTCAACAAATCATAGCTGAAGATATTGCTGAAAGGAACCTGCTGTTTGTCGGCACTTAGTTGGCCTTCAGAATGTCATCACTGAATGGCCTACGGCATCTTGTAATGGAAGATAGGCTTACAGAAGTGAGAAAAGGTGAGTGATGCCTTTTCATTACTTTCTCTTCTCTGATTTTTCCCAGTCTCAGAGTTAGTATCTACAGAACAGAAGTTATGGGTCTTTCTCCTGAATCAGAGGTTACAGTGTGAGGGCTTGCCTGCCTGCATAAGAAAATATTGATATGTTTGCTGACCTTGATAGAAGTCGGTGCAGGAGGGTGTAAGGTTTGCCTCCTTGCAAAAAAAAAAATGTTTTGTGATCTTGGCAGTGTTACTCTTCAAAGTAGTGATGTCCCAAAGTTTTAGACATTTTGGGTTGTAAAACTGTGTGTCAATTAAATGAAACACGATTATTTATAGAAAAATTGCACTTGCATCTTATTTCATCATGAACATGTAACTTCAATATATAACAAAATAAAAGTAGACAGAAGACTATATTAATGCCAACATCCTGGAGCAGTTGGTCCATTCTCCTACCAGGGGTGCAAACATCCTTGGCTTTGTACCCATGAACATGGGAGGGTGATATTCCTCACCCAATGTAATTTCTTTGCTCATCAAATCTGACCATAAAGCAGTATTACTTGAAATAAAAACTAAATCAGGGGATCAAGTGAAACCAAAAACCTTTAGGAACTTTTCCAAGGCTAGCCTCTCTCTACTAAGAAACACCTTGCCTATATCCCAACACCTCCAAATCCAGTAAACACCATAGCATACACTGAGCTATTTGAAAAATCTCTGTACATCCATATTGATAGCTGTATAGACCAAGCTGTGCCCATTCATATTAAGAATAAGTCAAACTCAAAAGACAAGCCACCCTGGTGGAATCACATTATTAATCAGTTAGACAACAAAAACAAGTAAAAATATTGGTCAAGTGTAGGAGAAACAAAGCTATGCATACTAAAGGCCATCTGACCAATCTTTAACAGGCAGCTAAGAGGGTTAATTAATACTTCAAAGGCTAAGTCTGAAGAATAAATAGCTTTTCAGGCAAAGGACAACTACAAAGCATTCTACAGCTATGTCTGTAACCTCAGAGGAAATACACAACAATGCAAAGAACTTACTGTAAATGGCATCACCCACACTGAACCGGAGGCCATTGCCAACAGGTTCAGCTCAAATTTCTTCTCCCACTCACCCCTGATAGTCTAAAGGAAATACCAGATAACACAATCCCGCCAACCATTTCTAGGGAACAGGTCATCAATGCACTTTCTAAGGCCAAAAACACTGCATTGGTGGAGCCCCATTAAAATGTAGGGATGTTTAATAAATAGCATAAATCATGCCCTTTTTCGTCCACTTGAATCACTTTTCAACAGGAGCATCCAGTCAAGTTTGTGCCCAAGAATGGAAGATGGCTAAAATAATTCACCTGCACAAAGGAGGTCTGACCACTGAAATGGATATGATAAATGAGGATATAGGTAAACTGCAAATGCTGGACCCATCACAGTTTGGCTTTGTTAAAAGGAAGGGCATGCCTATTACATCTTTTCTGAGTTGGTTATCAAAGCACTGGATGAAGGTAAGGCTGTGCACACAGCTTAAATCAATCTGGTTAATCTTTGGATACAATACCCCACTCAAGTATTATAGACGTGCTCACTAATTAAGGTATAAAACCTTTTATCACCTACTGGATAGCAAAATGGCTCACTGATAGGACCCAGGAGGTCAAAATAGGTGAGGCCACATCCACTAAGTGGCCAGTCACTAGCAAAGTCCCCAGGGCTCAGTAATGGCTACACTCCTTTTTGGCATTTCTTTCTCTGAAATGAAAGCAAATGCATTTATGACTATGTTTACAGATGATTACAAGCTGGGGGTTATCATTGACTCCATTGCAGACACTAGCATTCTTCAAGAAGGTCTATCTCTGACTAACAAATGGTGGCAAAGCCATGGTCTTAAACTCAGATCTAAGAAATGCATAATTGTACTTTTTGGGAAGTCAACCATCCCTGCTAATTACCATGTTGATAATACACTCCTAAGAGTCAACTCGGAGGTCAGAGATCTTAGATTGCACATAGACAGTAGCCTTACCTTCAACTACCACATGGCCACAGTGGTGAAGAAATCCTTTTATGTTGTGCAACTTATAAGGTAAGGGCATGGCATCTAGGTTTAAAGAGTTCATTATCCCAATGTACTCTGCCCTTATCAGACCAATCATAGACTACAATGCTCCTTTTGGTATGTACCTGACCTGGCATATGCAGCAAATAGAAACAACCTCAGAGATTCCTTACAAAAAGAATACAGGATGTAACAAACTTGCCTTAGGCAGAGCACCTTAAAACATTTTCCCTTTACTCAGTCTTCTATAGATTGCTGAGGAGTGATCTATGTATGACTTCAAGGCATCTGCAAACCCCACACTTATGAATCTCCTATATATTTGTAAGTCAAAGAATACCAGAAATACAAGGTCTAGGGACCTGAATTTTGTCTATGACAAACAAACATGCTAGAGAGACAGATATGTATCCAGAAACTGCCCCTCCTAAGGAACAGACTTCCCATCCATGTGAAGCTGAGTATATCTATTACTCAGTTTAAGCACAAGCTAGACCAGCGGATCGGGAATAGGAAATTTACACCAGGCCTGGCACTCATCCCTTACGGACAGAGGTAGCTTATAAATACCTAACCCTTAATGTCCTATTTGGATACAGGATATCATTATACTTTTGGGAAAAGTTGGCTAGGCTTAGAATGGATGCTCAGGTCATTAGCCTAGAAACAGTCTATAAATCTATGCATCTATGAAACAGTAACTGGAATATTATTCCATACTTTACACCTCTCAAAATATGTAAAGCATGGATATTTTGCTATAACACAGAACAAGACAGAAAACATTACTTTCTCCTAGGAAAGAGTATTATTTTAAGTTCTATTTCATGAGAATATACCATTAATTTGATTCAGAAGAATTCAGATTGTGAGTGTTCTATTTATGATGAGGAAGAGATTGAGATCCTTCGTTTGGGAGTTTATGCCACCATTGGGCTTAGAAATGTGTAATAGTTCTGACAGAAGTGCATCTGCTGAGGCTGTATAATCAATGCAGCAGTCAGCTCTCGGTAACCTGTATGATATCAAGAAGAGGGACAAGGCTTTGAGATGGTCTGCATAGTTTTTATGCTTTAGGCCCATCATTTTCAAAGTCAAAGTCAAAATAAACTTTATTGTCATACAGATCAACACAGAGGAAAAAGTGCATATCACTGCACGAAATTTCAATACTTAGGCAGAAGGAAGATAGATTAAATTAATAAAAATTTAAATTAAATGAAATAAAAAATAAGATACAAAAAAGCAAATAAAGTAAAACACATTTGAAAGCTCTGTTTACATCAAAAACACAACAAATACAACTGCAGGAATAGATTCAGTAGAAATATCAGGATATGCAAAAAACAGTACTATAATAAATAAGACAGGCACACATGTAAACTTATCTACCACCAATATATACCATAATCTTAAAGTTCACAGTTTTCCTAGTGCAGAGAGACATGTGAAGTGAGCTATTCAGAGAGTTTATGTAAACAATGACATATTGCACACAAATGTCTTACCCATGTAGTGCATTAGGCTATGGGTCTGTTATTCAGCAGTCTGACAGAGTGTGGGAAGAATCTATTATGGAATCTGGATGTTCTGCATCTAATGCTTCTGTAGCACTTCATTGCTGGCAGGAGTTTGAACAGTCCATGAGCCGGATGGTGTATATCCCTCAATAGTTTTTGAACTCTGCCATAGTATCTGTTTGAAAATATGTCTATAGAGACTGAGGGTTGGAGCCAATGATTTTTGTGGCCTGTATAACAATCTTATCCAGTGCCTTCCAATCAGCTTGAGAGCAATTTCCTTACCAGACAATGATGCTGTTTGTCAGTACACTCTTAATCGTGGCTCTGTGAGTAGGACCTGTTGGGGGAGGTTAGCTCTATGATGCCTCCTAAACAAGTAGAGATGTTGTTGGACTCTCTTTATAAGGTAGGAAATGTTTGGTCCCAGCTTAGGTCTTGCGAGATATGTACCCTTAGGAATTTGGTGCTATTTACTCTTTCCACTGTGACACCATTGATGATGATAGGGGTGTTTTGCTTTTTCTTCTTCCTAAAATCGATGATGATTTCCTTGGTCTTTGTCTGATGAAGTCTCCAATAGTTGATGATGAAACACTTATTTTATTGTGTTTTTCTGTGAATAAAAAGTGACTACAACTTTTCCTTGTGCCTTGGACTCGTTTGCAACTGGTCTTGTGGTCGACGTGTGCCTGCCAGATTTTTTGTTTTCTTGCAGTTTGTGTACTGGTGTTTTTACATCATTTTCTTGGTTTTCCAACATTTAGTGCTAAGTTGTTGTCAGTGCATCAATGAACAAATTGGTTCACTTCTTCCATGTAGGTTCCCTCATCTTCCTTCTTGATAAGACCAGTTAGTGTGGTGTCCTCTGCAAATTTGATTATTCTGTTTGACTGATGTACAGTTGTGCAGTCATGTGTTAGAAATGTGAAAAGAAGTGGACTGCAACCTTGTGGGACCACAGTGTTTAGGGTGATGCTGTTTAAGTGATGACTTCCAGCTTGAACTATTTGTGGTCTTTCGGTTAGGAAGTTGAGGATTCAGTTGCATATTGTGTTTTCTATGCCCAATTTACTCAGCTTAGACAGCAGTTGTTGAGGAATAACTGTGCTGAAGGCTGAGCTGAAGTCTTTAAACAGCATGCATACATAACAGTCCTTATTTTCCAGGTGGTCCAATGTGTGATGAAGTGTAAAGCCGTGGCATCTACAGTAGAATGATTTGGCTTGTATGCAAATTGTAAAGGATTAAATGTTGCAGGCAGGCAGAATGTTATATGATCCTTAACCATTTTGTGTAACACCTCATCACTAATGAGGTAAGTGCAATTGGTGAGTAATCATTTAATGATGCTGGAGATGATTTATTGGGCAGAAGGATGATGTCAGTGGTCTTAAAGGATTTGGGCACTTTTTCCTGGCTGAGACATATATTGAAAATGTCTGTGAAGACTGGTGCCAGTTGATCAGCACAGTTTTTAAGTAGATTACCCCGAGATCCAATCCAGACCAGCTGCTTTGCCTGGTTGAACCTTATGTAGGCTCTTGCATTCTTCTTCCAGGTTGAGGCATAGTGATGTGGAATCTTCATTTGTGGGTAGTCTCTCTGGTGATGTTCTATTAGATTTCTTGAATCTGCTGAAGTAGATGTTTAGCTTGCTTAAAAAGTCTGGGTTATCATCACATCATGTGGATGGTGGCTTATAGTCTGTGATGTTTTGGATCTCTTTTCACAGCTCCCAGAGATCTTTCTGGTCAGAGAGATTTTCTTATTGAGGAATCAATCTGATTGTTCTAGTTGTGACAAATGTTTGGCAAGTACTTATTGAAAGGGATATTATACTAATGAATGTTGAGTACTGAGTAGAGTGGAAGGATTACATCCCTGTACCTGGTTGCCATCCTTTTAGATATAATCTGTGCAATGAAAGACTTGCTTACAATAGTGGATGCTTGGTGATTAAAGGACAGCCGTCAACATAGGTTCCAAGATCCCTGATTACACCATCAGTTTTCAAGGGTGTGTTGTCAACCTCAGAAAACCTGTTCTGATGTATTGACAACTCAATGAAGAGGCATTTACAGGTGTTATCATGCTTGGTGTTATCGAATACCCAAAATGAAAACTGAGTAGAATGCAAAATGTCAGAATGTGGCAATAAAACCTAAGCAATTAGTCCTGTCTTTATATGCTATATCACTGTTCCCTTTGAAATTTCATTACAAACCTTTATGTAATAACAACAGAATGTTCAGCTAGAAAACTCTACAAAGATTGCAAACATATCCTTGGAATTTCCAGTGCAGCACACCTCTGGATATGATCCTGCAACTTTACTGCTAAATAATATACATTGTAGCTACAGCATGCTACAAATGGGAAGTTGTTTTCTTTAATACAGAACATCTTTACTTCCAATATGTTAAAAACTCAGTAAAGAAGTATTCCATTCTATTATTGCATGCAGCATACTGAGAAAAAGATCATTATGGAACCCAGAATGGAAATCAATTGCAATGCAAAATGTCAGAGTATGTAAGTAAAGACGAATGGAAGACACTGATGCCTCTCTTAGCAAGGTTATATATTTGTCCAACTTTTGAATGTTATTACAATTCTAATCTTAGAGATTGCAGTGCAGGGCACCTCTGAATCTGACACCATAGCTTTAGCCACTTGAAATCTTGGCACAGTTAAAACTGATAAAATATATTTTTTCTTGTAAAATATAGAGTGAGTTTGCTTATCCGGTGCTAGCAACTCAACATGTATTTTTGTCCATTGCTATACTCAAAGCACTAACCAGAAATTAACTATACACCCACATGAAAACTGAATACAATGCAAAATGTTAGACAACATCAGTAAAAACACATGCACAAAAGCTCATGTAGCCTGTCTTTCAAAGCCTACATCTATGTCTCCTTTAATATTTCAGTGGAAAACATCCATATAACAACAACAGGGAATTTTGCTATGAAACGCACATATGACAAAAATTCTAGCCACAGAACTTTCAGGGTGGCACACCTATAAATCTGACACCATAGCTTTAGCTGCTTGAAAGCATAGCAGTGCAGCCATGGCACATTACAATTCAATAAGGGCTTCAGCCTACAACTTAACTCACCTTATGAAACACTTTTTCTAACACTATCACTACACAAGACAGACCCAGAGAGACACACCAAGACACAGTCAGCACACTACATCTAACTCCTTATCTAAATCTAACCCTAACCCTAAAAACATACAATTATAGACACATACACACTCACACACACACATGCACACCCACACATTTACCTCTAGGGACAAACCAGCTATGTGCTCAACTAAATGTTTGATCATTCAAATATTCATTTAAACATACCAGCTTTAGCTTCCTTTGACTTAAAGTTAGTACTTTGAAAGCACAAGTAACCACACATACAATCTCTCACACACACATGCACACAGTGTGTGCGTATGTGTGTGTGTGTGTGTGTGCGTGTGTGTGTGTGTGTGTGTGTGTGTGTGTGTGTGTGTGTGCGTGTGTATATATATATATATATATATATATATATATATATATATATATATATATATATATATATATATATATATATATATACGGATCTAGGACTTATGCATGAATGTGCAAAGTCCCGAATCCATAATCACCGAACATATATTAACGAAAGCACTTTCACCAAAAAAGCACTTTCATTAATATATGTTAAAAAAAAAAGAAAGAAAGAAATTACGTTTATGCAGGAGGTGGCTATGCCCCCACACGCCCCTTACTTTAATATTCTTACTCCGAGACTGCACTACAGTGAGGAAAAGGGAGTGTTCCCTTATCCAGACCATTAGTGCAGTCTCGCAAATAGGCATACTTACACAAAAGTGCTACTTCTGTTAAAAGCACTTTCGTGCAAGTATGCCAAACCAAAATTAGTTTTGGTGATTTTGTCTTTGGGGATTTGTACGGATCCCATATATACACACCTAACTGTTGGTGCATATATCAAATACCTCCCAGATAGAAACCAAGCCTGTTATTAGACTGTGACACAAAAGTTCTCTAGAACACTAGATTTCTTGCTTTATCTAAGATCCACAAGTCAGTTCCCTAAAGGCAGTTCAGAATAAAAAAAATAATCAGGGAATTCTAATAATATACTTGAGTATAAAACACACTAATACTGTCCCAGTCAAATTTGCCCCCACTGAAAATGAATCACATAAGTATAATGACCATGTTGCACTTCAACAAATTCTAGTCTTTAATAATTAATATCAGTAATCAGTTGGTTGTGGTCATGCAATTACCCTTTGCTTTCTTATACCACCTGCCCCTATCAACACAAACAGGCTATCACTTCTCTCCATCACATCTCATGTGAGCAGTTGCCAAAAGTGGTGTAATCACAGCTACAATAATGCATTTCCATTTGCTGTTATAAGGAATCTAACTCCCCATGTCAACTATCATAATAAATAAATAAATAAAAAACAAATAAAGAAAGAAATAAATAAAGAAAGAAAAGTCTGTGGCATTATGGGCAGCTTGTAGTATTATCACTGGCCATAGATCTATCTTGTTTCCTGCAAGACAATTTGGAAAAAAAATAGCAGTAAATGTATTTTATATTGACGCTTTGAGACACTATGTTTTGTTACCCACTCCCCCATTACTCCCCAGCAAGCCACAGCAATGTGTGCTCTCTACACAATTAACTTACTCTTGTGTGTTTTATATAATGAGCTGCCTGTATTGCATTATTGTTTCAATTTTGTGCATTTCTTTGCGCATAGGCTATTGCTGAAAGGAATCTGATGAATAGTCCACGCATCTAGTTAAGAAATGGATAACTAACCATTTAACTAACTAACTAAAAGTGGCTATATCTGTGTAAACCTAGGAATGCTAAACCATCTCTGTGGTTTGAGGTATAAACATTTACTGGTATACAGATTCAAATGCTGTAGCTCTCAGTGGACATGATGACAATGGTGTACCTGTTCTCAACTGCCATCTTTTAGACAATCATGCATAACTCAACAGGTATCTCATAAATTCTAGGTTTATTAAGTTTATATTTACTTTGTCCAGTTTTTTTAACCTTAATGAAGACTCATTAGGAAAATTAGAAAACATGCATCCCATCATATGGTAGATTTATGGAATTTAAAGCAATTATTAAAACTACAGCAATCAGAATTTATATTTTTATTCATATATTGTAGAAATGCCCAAGCCATTACTTTTCCTTGCCTTCTCCCAAGTCTTGCACTGCTTTTTTATTTATTTATTTATTTTTGCTTATCTTGGATGTAAATGTTTTAGAAGATACAACACATTGATATGTCATTTGAAAATTATCAGCAAAGGAGAGCCTGTTATAGCACTATAATGGGCTTTGCTATAGGTTCTGCAGGGGGGCCAAGTCTGAGACTTCCCATATGAGAAATCAGTATGTTATGAAATACATATAATCCAACAATTGTATATTAATTACCTTTACAGTCTCTGGTTCATTAATATAAAGCATGTCTGGGATTTCTTTTACTTTATACTTCATAGCTTTATTGGTACGTTTGATCACTACAAAAAAAAAAAATCTTGTGTTAGCTGCAAGGTTTGTTAAGGGCTGACTTGTACCAAACTGGAATTCTGGAAGAGGCATGTTGAAAATGTAATAGACCTCTTGAGTTTCTATTTTATTTTTGTGATATTCCAGTCAGTGTAATATACTTGGAGATATGAAAAGCTAATACTCTGAGCACCATTAAGATTGAAATAATTGCATTTAATCTATAATTGTATTGTAATGTGTAGGTTGTACTTTGTATGGTGATACAAAATGTAAGTTTGGCATAATGGTTAAGGATAGATAAAAGATACAGTATCCGATTCTGATCTCAGGATATTGACTCGACTTAAAACGGCTGTTCCGAGCAGTTATCCTAGTATTCACCGGAGAACCTATAATGTACTTCTATGCTTCCATTCAGTGTTAGGAATTAAAAGGCTCCATTATATCAGACCATGTAGCAAGCATATAAATAAATAAATAAATGACTATTCAAATGCATATACAGCTACACACAAAAATACAGAGCTGCATAATATAACTCTGAAATCATTCGACATGTTGCAGTTCTGGATGAAATGAAATCATTGTATACTGGTTTTTACTACCTAATCAATGTAATTGGTATTTAACAAATACCTAAGGATGGGCATTATGACTTTCCTCTTGAATTTGGTGTTTTTGAAAAATGGTGCGCCATGGGGATCATTTACGGGTCATGTTTTGTTAATCCTTTTTATGTCTATCTCAGTCTAAAATATGGACATTGTATCCTTCAGTTTTCCATTTGAAAAGTCATTGTCAAATAATATGTATCTTAGTCTCTCAAAGAGCTGTAAACCGCACACTCAACAACAGAAAAGTGTACTATTTTGATAAATGTCTAAAGAAGTACTTAAATCTTATTTGCATTTCAAATTCATAGCAGTTGAAAATATAGTTTATGCATATTTTGTAAATTTGCTTATACCTATTTATTATGCAAATTTGCTTATACCTATTTATGCCACATAGTTATAAATTTCATTTTCATGTCATCATTGTTGTAGTTTGCTATCCAATAAAGCTGATAAATTTTCAAAGAAGCAAAAAGATAAGCTAGATTACTGCCCTAATATAATGAGAGAATTCTATTTATTTTCGAAAAAAGAAAACAGACCACTAAAAAATCAATTGCTGGTAAACCAACAAAAATAATAGTACATAAAAAAGTAACCAGCCAACCACAGCAATAAAATAGAACAGTTTAATAACAGAACGGTAAGCGCTTTCATGCCGCAATGCACTTCATCAGACCAAAAAAAATGTACAGAAATGCAGTCCTTTTATAGAGTAAAACAATTAACTCAATAAGCTAATTTACATTTCTTAAGTGGCTGTCTTAAAGGTACATCACTATTTAAGCCAGGAGACCTATGTGCTTGTAGTCTAATGATCCAATGCATTTCTGCTTCTTCCACTCTATTAACAAAATTGTCCCCTCTCAAATTTTCATTTATCAATTATAAACTAAGAAAGAAAAAATTATATGTAGGACAGAGATCTATATGTTTAGTCAACACATTATTTAAGTCCCTACATTTTATATTTCTAACATATTCCATAATACGTTCTTTAAGGGTGCAATTTGTTTTTCCTACATAATAACTTGAACAATTATTGCAGATAGCTGAATTCACAATATAACAAGGTTGTCATTTTAATGTAGTCAAGGGTCAGTTTTATAGGGAATTCATATTATTTACTAGAGATGCAGACTTTGAACTAGCCTCTGTGGCAGGTAACTTTAAAGATAGAGGTTATTCTGATCTCATAGTAAAGTCAATGCAAGAAAGATACTATGCATGCTGCAAGGAGTGATGATTCTAAACCTTATTTTACAACAAGGAAGTGAAGGCCTCTTAAAATAACTGAAAATAGAGAAGTTAAGATATCACTTACTTACAGCAGTGATATAGGTAAAATTTGTAACATAATTAAGGAAAAATGCCCTGTCGTCTTGACTGATGATAGTATTAAGGATGTTATAGGTGATGCACCAAATTTTAGTTTTAGAAACTGTCCTTCTTTAAAACAACAACTTTGTTATAATGTAAAGAATATTAGCTATAAATGTATATGATATCTGAGTAGGCACATATTCCTGTAGATCTTGTAAAGCTTGTAAATTTATTCTTACTAATAATTCATTCACACAACAAGTGAAAGGACAGGTTTTTACCTTTAAGTTTTACCCTGACTGTAATGCCAAAGATCTTGTGCATTTAGCGCTCTGCAATAATTGTTCAAATTTTTATGTAGGAAAAACAAATCACACCATTAAAGAACATATTATGGAACATTTAGGGACTTAAATAATGTGTTGGCTAAACATATAAATCTCTGTCCTACACATAATTTTTCTTTTTTATTTTACAATTAATAAATTAAAATTTGAGAAGGGCATTTTGGTTAACAGAGTGGAAGAAGGATTCACTGGATCATTTGACTACAAGCACATAGGGCTCCTGGCTTAAATAACAATGTACCTTTAAATTAGTTTATTGATCCAGTTGTATTACTCTATAAAATGACTGTATTTCTGTAGTTGTTTTATTGGTCTGATGAAGTGTATTGTTGCATGAAAGTGCTTATTGTTCTGTTATTAAACTGTTTTATTTTATTGCTGTGGTTGGCTGGTTACTTCTTTTTTACGAATTCTATTTATTACCAAATAGTAATGACATTTGGACCAAACATAGTTTATTTAATCATACTGCACATGAAAGTTACCTCAAAACATCTAAATTCTCAAAAACAGTCCTCAGTGTGATAACAACTTACCCAACACAATGTGGAAAAAAATCTAATGTATTTTGTGGAATAACCTATGGCTTATATCAAGCCATGTAAAAGATGAGCCAACCAGCAGACAGGCAAATCCAGTGACACACCAGCTGAGTCCAAAACGAAAAAAAAAATCACTGGAAACCAGGCAGAATGAGCTAAAATCCTTTAATTCAAAACAGTTTTCAAGGTGCACATCGTAAACTCAAGTCCTTTGATGATTCCAAGCAATTTCCAGCTAAGGGTATATGCCAATGTTTTCAAATAGTATTCTTAATGGCTAAAGTGTTTTTGTTATAGGTCAAAGTACATCTGAGTTTTTGTCTGTTTCCAAAATGAATACCATGTCCTATATGTTTATCTACATGTCTATGTTCATGGCATGAAAATATATGGGCAGCAGCTGTATTTCTTTTCTTTTTTAGTTCTTCACATATCTGTGGAACTTCTAGTCTGTCATAGCCCTATCTACTAAATCACTGACTGCCATTTTCATTTGCTCTAGTATATTATTATCTTGTGTATTCAGTCTTGCTACACTTAAAAAATTGATTGCTGGCTATGTTCTTAAAAGTGAAATGTGGGTCCATACTGTTTCTGTGTAATACATTATTATGTTTAACGGGTTTCTTATATAAACAGGTGCCTAAGAAGCCTTCATAATTTTTAGTAACAGTGATGTCCAAAAAATCAATGCTAGAATAGGAGATGCATTTCTTAAGTTTCAAAAATTTACATATATTAGATAAGTAGTTAAAAAAGAGAGAAAAGGTGATTTTATCTCCTTCCCAAATGATAAAAAAATCATCTACAAATCATTTATAAAGTACAACATTCTCAAGAAACAGACTGACAGCTGATAAAATGTGCTCCTGTACCCAAATATACATAACAATATTAGCAAATGTATTTGCTACGGGGATCCCACGGCAATACCCTGTACCTGTTTATAAAGTTGTTGTTGGAACAAGAAGACATTATTTTCAAGTACTAAAAGATTTTACACAAAGTGGTTATAAATGATTGCTCATATTCTGTTAGTTCTAGTAAAAACTGTTTGATTGTATTCCTATATCTGAAAGAATGATGGTGAATAAGGAATCTATGCCTTGTGTAACAAAATAGCATTGAGTATGATTCCTATCCCCAGCCCAGTCATACAAACTTTGTAAAAAGTCAGTTGTATCTCACAAAATAGTGCTTGTGTTTTCAAAGTTAACTCTTGAGTTGTGACTCCAGGTAATAAGAGGCTGGTTCAGTTACCCAGCCTTTGCCTGAAACAATGGGTCTCATAGGAGGGTTTGTGATGGATTTATGAATTTTTGGAACTTCCTAAATTATCAGTATCCTAGGGTTTTTAACCAATAAATAATCTAAAAGTTCTTTATCTATCTTGTTTTCATTGTGTAGCTTTAATAGGTTGCTAGAAACATGGCTAGCTATATTAGTTTGTTCATGCTTAGTTGTCACTTTCATATTAGGACATGAATAAATGAATCTTTGTGGGTTCTATTGAAGCAGCTTTATTACATACAAACACACTTTTGATTTGAATTGAATACCGCTACTATCCAAAAACTCCTAGCCAGGTTCAAACCAACCACCCTTGCAGCAGATAACCTTATTGCCGAATACCTCCAAATTGCATCCACAGCTATAGCCTATCCCATTTCACTTCTAATAAATAGGTCCATCACCAAACACATCATTACAGTCCTGTGGAAAAACTCATATATTATACCACTCCACAAAGATGGCCCTAGCCTAGACCTTTCCAACTATTGAAAAATTGCAATTCTCTCACCCCTCTCTAATATCCTAGAAAGATGTATTCATCACCAGTTCCTCTCCTATCTCCTCACCAACAACCTTCTCTCCTCAACCCAACATGGGTTTTGCCCACCCCATAGCACCACCACTGTACTACTCAAATTCACCAATACTATAAACTCCCACAGGAATCTAGGTACATTTGTCTCAGCTACCTTCCTAGATTTATCCAAGGCATTCAACACAGTCTCACATAATAAACTACTGTCGTGTCTCTCTGACTTCAACCTTAGCAACCCCACCCTCCTCTGGTTTAAAAGCAATTTAGATAACCACCAACAATCCATCAAATAGCATAACTCTCTATCTCCCCCACTCCCTACCTACTTAGGCGTGCTGCAAGGATCAGTCCTAGGATCCCTTCTTTTTAATATCTTCACAAACCAACTCCACTCAGCTACATCTAAAGATGACATAGTCCAATACACTGATGACACAACTATCATATGCTCTGCACCCAACATCCTTCTCCAACAAAAAGCCCAAGAAGCCTTCTCTGAAATAGAGAACTGGCTTAACAACTCACAACTCACACTAAATCCCAAGAAAACACAACTAATGCTGTTCCACTCTACTAAAACGAGCAGCCTTACCTTCTCTATACTCTCCTCCAACAAAACCCAAATCACCCGTCACTGAGGCTAAAGTCGTAGGAGTTACCACTGACCAGCAACTCAAATTCACAAAGCACATATCAACAACCATCACTGAAGTCCACAAAAAGCTATGCTCCCTCTATCCCTTTAAACATTATCTAACCAACGAATCTCGAATTGCAATAGCTAGGACCCACCTCCTATCTACTCTACTTTATGCATCCCCAATTCTAACTAATCTTTACAAAACTGACCTTAATAAACTTTCCATCTGTTACAACAAAATTGCTAGATTCACTACCAATGCCAAATCACGATCCCACCACTGCCTTTCCCTACAACCCTTGCACTGGCTTGAATTTCTGAACCTATTAAGGTACCATCAACTCAACCTAGCTTATCTAATTCTGTACTATCCCGAGAAAACCCCTGACCTGACTGGCATGCTGAACTTCTACAATTCAAATAGACAACTTCGGCCCTCCAACAAAGCTTTATTCGAAAACATCACATGCAAAAAATACTCAGAGGAATCACTATTTGCCCATGAAATAGCAAAAATATGGCAGAACCTTCCCCCTGACCTCAGACTACAAAACTCCATAATCTCCTTCAAAAGTCTACTTATAACATACCTCTTCACCAGCCATCTATGCACCTGTAATTGACCCCATGAAGCCTCGTCCACTTACTATTTCTACACCCCATCTATCCTGGACAACATAAACAACACCATCTTACTATACCTATCCATGTGTGAGCAATAACCTATATATGAGTGTATGTACGTGTGTGTGTGTGTGTGTGTGTGTGTGTGTGTGTGTGTGTGTGTGTGTGTGTGTATGTATATATATATATATATATATATATACATATATGTGTGTGTGTGTGTGTGTATATATATATATATATATATATATATGTGTGTGTGTGTGTGTGTGTGTGTGTGTGTGTGTGTATATATATATATATATATATATATATATATATATATATTTATTTATATATACATGGATATATATATATATTTATATACGTAGCTATATATATATATATATATATATATATATATATATATATATATAGTGTGTGTGTGAGTATGTATGTATGTATATCTGTGTATGTACGTGTATGCATATATATGTATGTATACTCTTGCATGTATATTTGCTTGAATGTATATATGGAAAACTTAAACATTTATATACTCTTATTCAATTGCGAAATATCTTGCGATGCTCTACCAGGTTCTTATCTACTCTTATTGTATAGTCTGTACACTTGTATTTTCAACCAAAAGAGGGAATATCCACTTACTGTATACTAACGTCTGTTAAGTCTACAGTCTGTAAGCTACTACTCTGTAATGTCTCTTTTGTAAATTTTTCTTCTCTCTGTAAACTTATGGAATTTTTCTCCCCAGGACTGCACTGAAAATGGACACTTGTTGTCCAGTCGTACTAACCTGGCAAACCAATCTTAAATAAATAAATGAATAGTTAATGACAGTATCAGTTGAAGAATGTGTAGGGCAAATATGCTACTCTGGAGGATGCCATTGACATCATTAGAAGAATCAAGGACCCCGGTTGATAGTGAGTCATTTATTTGCCATCTGTCCAGCAAATTTGTGTTTTTTTGGGGATGACAGTTGATGGGAAGTTTTTCATGGACACTGCCATGCCAATAGGGTATTCAGTCGCTTGCTCCATCTTTGGAAAATTTAACTGAGTGCTACATTGGATTTGGCAACAGATGGCTCCACAGCAGTCGCTGGTGCATTACTTGGATGATTTCCTATTTGTTGGTTAAGGCTGATTCAGCCTTGAATGCATTTTCGTATTTGTCTGTGGAGCTTGTGGTTCCCCTGGCAGAACGGAAATCAGCAGGCCCTCTAAAATGGCCTGGGTTAGAAGTCTATGTTTGACACTCCATGTTTAGGCTTCCCTAGATAATGTTCAAAAATTAAAGGAGTCAATTCACTAATTTTTAGGCTTCAAAAAGGCTAGAATTTCCCATGTCAAGGCATTGTTGGACATGCTTAATTTTACCTGCAGACAGTAGCATAGCATGGTTGGAGTGAAGTGGCAGTCTGTTTTGAATAAATAAATACATTTTTTGTTTGTTTGTAATTTATATATTTTAATTTCCCTTTAAGTGAAACAGAAAGTAATAGAAATGTGGATATCCTTGATATTCCTACATGTCTCCCGCTCCTTTTACATCATCACACATGTTGTGTGCACATCTTCAAAGACATGTGATTGGCTGCACAGGTGGAGGTCATAGTACAGGAAAGGTAATCATGGGGCTTTATCTTTTGCACACAAAGTAAGCACATCAATTTACTTTTCTGTTTAAAAATAAAGAGTTCGCTGTGTGTGTGTGTGTGTGTGTGTGTGTGTGTGTGTGTGTGTGTGTGGATCAAAAAAAAAAAAAGAAGGTTTTGCTTTTTCTTGGAAATGGCAGCCTTGCTGCTAGTTGCTGCTTCATTTTTTTCATTTGTTGTACAGTATCAACTGGGTCAGCTCCTGATTAATTTTCAGTGCTACTTCAGGTAATATTTTATAAGTCTAGTATGTTGATTTACTCTTAAGAAGATACTGTAAACTTAAAGCCATGACTTTAACCAGCTTGCATGTGGGGTCGTATGGTGGCATAAAGACTTATGTTCCTTGGAGTATGATATTCAACTTGACAAGTTATATGTGTTTGTCCTTTCTCTGAGCTAAGTAACTGGAGTGCAACCACACCAAGAATGGTTTTAAAAGGCCTGTATGAAAGCTTTTTTTTTTTAAATAAAGAAGTATTTTCCCACCATTCTCCAAGGTCTAAAAAACAGGAAGTGGTAACTGCCAGTAAGCTAATTGATTTGCATATTCTGTCAGTTAAATGTTCTTTTTTCTGGGTCAGCTAAAGCCTAGGCACTGTATCTATCACATTTTAAAGTGTAGCGCTGTTTTTATTAGAGTAGCACTGTTTTTATCAGACTGTACCAATGTTTTAACTGTTGCTGATTTCCCCTGTATGGGGAGATAGTGCTTTGCATTCATCAGTTTGAGTGTCATAAATAAGTGATCCTACAAGTGGTCAGTCCCTAAATAGTCAGCTGTTATTCACCCAGTCCTGTGGCCCTTATGCAACCCATCTGTGCTATTATGTGACTTAAACTGTATGATTACATTTTATGCAGATATTTAATTTGCCCTTGTGGGGTATTTCTTGTTTTCCTATAGCTTTGTAATTATGGATTCAGGTATATATGTATAAGTAAAGTGAGCATGGGGTGGCAAAGTCCCCACAGAGGGAGTGAAGAGGGCTCATCCTCCTTACAAAAATAGATTTTGCAATGTGCTCTTATTAGACTGAGAAAGTAGTTCTTGAGCCTGCTGAATCAATTGGTTGGTTATGAGTTGTCTAGTGTATCCAGCTAAAATATCGAGCCTGACTGCGGTGTTTGGCTAAAAAGCCTTTCTATTGCTCATCTGCAAATGAATAGTTAAATATTTTGTTGTATTCACATTGCCGTTCAGAGGAAAATGCATTTGTATAGGTATTCCATCACAGAGAGAACCTGTTTCATTTTAAATTTAAAAGTGCATCCTAAAAGTGAACTAAAATGTTAAAATGGTTTCCATATTAAAAGAAAGACTGTTTGGAAGTACACAAAAGTAGTATAAAAATTATCAGCAGATAAGAAAATTTAAAGATGTGGGATGGGAAATTTGATAAGAAATTTAGTCTGTTGTTTTAAGCTCATGCCAAAATCTAATAAAAAAAAGAAAAAACAGACAGCGTTGCCGAGCTGCAGTGTGAGTATTTACTGTGGTTGACAGAGTTTCCAGTTCTAAATGCAGGGTACAGGTTTAAGTATGGAGGCTTCAGGCTGATGATGTGAGGATGTGGGAGTACCATACAATATAAAACATGGCATAGGCAGTGCCCTACAGTACATAGGCATAAGTATGGAGTTTACATGCTGATGATGTGAGGATGTGGGAGTACCATATAACATAAAACATGGCGTAGGTATTGCCCTACAGGACACAGGTATAAATGTGGAGTTTACATGCTGATGATGTGGGGAAGTTGGAGTACCATATAACATAAAACTTGGTGTAGTTAGTGCCCGGCAGTACACAGTTATAAGTATGGAGGTTGCATGCTGATAATGTGAGGATGTGAGAGTACCATATAACATAAACCATGGCACAGAGAGTGTCAGAAGAGTTTTGTTTCCCAAAAACATATCTACACCAAGCACATTCACTAGTGCTGAAAACCTTTAGTAATTTGTCAGATGTTAGCTTTCCTCTAATGAATCCTGTATGATTGATCTGCACAGTAACAGGTTATAATATAATACAGTCTTTTAACCCTGTAATATAATTCACATTCTGCAGAAAATGCGAACTGTGTGACCTTGATGGTGCTGGATAGTTACCTGATATTACAGCAGAAACACAGTGGCTAGGATTCTTGGTTGTAATGCTCTATGTTATGGAATTAATCATTATACTGCATATTGCAAAGCCTTGGGACATTGAATTCATTTTTATTTAACTTTTATGGTAATTCCTCACACTAGGAGGTTTACCTGTCTATAGTATGGTTAACTGCATTTAGCTTTCCTACCCTGCACAATTGAATAATGAATGAACTTTCAACTCATTGAGTTTGTTTGTACAATATGCAGCTCCCTGATGGCAGCTGCACATAAGGAATCATTTCCTTTGTGGTTCTGATTTGTGCATTGGCAGTGATGACACAGTTCTGGGTTTTTCAGTTTTCCCTATGACTATGTAAGTATGGAATTACCACAGCTGCTAGTATATGAGTAAAAGGGCCAAAACCCTCAGCAGGAGGTGTAGGTTGTGGGTGGGGGACAAAGGTGACATACCCACTCCTGCAAAAAAACAAAAAATCGTTCTGTTGTTTCTGTCATCCATATGAGGATCTGACTGGTTAATGTGTCATATGATTAATGCTTCATCTGGTCATGATATGATATTGCACATTTGCTGAATTTCTTCCTTTCTGTTATGGAACTACACTTCATTTCTTCAGAAAAATGTGTATTAATTCGTATTCTCTTATTCTGTCACCGTCAAGAAATCAAGTTAACAGTACTGATATATTAAGTGCCCCAGCTAATTTATTTCTGGATTTCTCCCTGATTCAAACGAGAAATGTCTGACTTGAAATGCATGCATGTGTAATGCACAGAGTCAAACTTTAGAGGGGTATTCTGCTACCATTCCTACCTGATATCTGCCAATACTGGGTATTGTACATTTGCTATTGCTATATAAGGTGGATAAGGACTTTGTTGACTGTTTTATGGGGTGGATAAATATATAAGAATTCTTAATTCAGCAATGCTGTTTTTATCTATTAGTTGATGGACTTTCAATCAATGCTAAACTGCTTTGTCTGTGAGGAGAGAGATGAGTTCTTAATTCATCAAGGCAATAACTATTATTATCTTTTGAGGAGGTTTTTTGCAATTATTATTATTATAATGAATAAATGAATGCTATTTCCTAAAGGATTTTCTTAGAATGATTTCACAGCAAATATGCTGAAGGAAAGCTTACTGTGTAGTTTGCAGGCAGCTGAGGAAGCTTATGTAGGGTGTGGAAAGCGTTCAGGAAATAACAAACAAACAAACAACAACAAAATAAACAACAAAGCTAGAAGCAGGGATCTCGATCTAGTCTACAACAAACAAGGTGCTGTACCAATTTCAAGATACAGTTCAAATATATCAGGCTATAAAAACCTTTAAAGAAATTTTCAGCTCAGAAGGGCAGAGTCAGCCCTCTTCCCCACAAAATTAGACAGAAAAACCCTAATAAAATAACTGGCCTGAGGCCTGAAGCCCAAGTGCAGAACTAATACACTTCAAGAATAACAGACACTGGGCTCTCTGGTTCCCAAGTTAGGAAGTGTGAGTTTACTTAGCCTGCCACTCACAGTGCACAGTGCAAACCCAGTGCATGTAACCTAACTGGTCTGAACTGATTGCAAGGTCCAAAAGACTTAGAATGATAGCTATTAATTGTTAAAGCAGTGATGGCGACCCTATGACACGAGTGTCAAAGGTGACACACCACGACATTTTGGGTGACACACCAGCATTTACCAACATCCATGTTACCAAACAAACTGCTTTTGCATTTGTTGCTTGTGTGAAGTACATTGAATTATTTTGTGTCAGGAGCCAGTTCAAAAACACTGCTGCGCATGTAAGGAAGTTATTAACCTCAAGGACTATTTCAGTATACTTTCTCGATAGAGTCTGTAAAGGGCAGTGCTGACATTGTTTTCTCTTCCTGGTTACACTGCTGTAAAGGGCAAGTAGTCTGCATTTCCCTCCTAAAGCTGGCAACTTTTTTAAACTTAATAATGACAATAATTGGATTTATAGACTGATCTTACTTCAGAAATTGTATATTAATTCACATTCATTTTTTTCTGTCAGTGTCTCAAATTAATAGGACTAGTAGTTTAAAACTGCTCATGTTTCTTATTTCTGGATTTGTCCCTGATTCTGTTCAGATTTATCCCTGATGTATTGAGAGCCATGCTGTTTTATTTATTTACTTATTTAATTTATTTTTTTTGTTTGGTCGGGTAACATGCAAGCAGAGTCAAGTTAGGCATTTTCCACATTTTTGACATGCCAGACCCAAAAGATTCGCCATCACTGTGCTAAAGAAATTTTGTGTTTCATTATGTAATGCATGACAGTTAAATGATTAAATCTATAAACACTCTAAACTTTCAATACAACTTCCTGTTTGGGCTTGCTTTTGAGCCTCTTTTTCTTTTATGTTTTTTGCGAAAAGTTGTTGTCAAGGTACCCCCCCTCACTATTTTTCTTTTTTGTTTTGTTTTTGCTCTGCAGGCTGGGGGGCAGCAAATGAGGCTCTTCCCTGGGCTCCAAATGGCCCAGCTACTCTTCTGCCTGCTTGGAATGGGCAGGCCTGTAATCAGGACCCTGGCTAACTTGCTAAAGGGAAGAAAATACCAGCATCATATTGTGAGAGTGAATAAAAGGATTAAAGAAGAATAATCCATCTGGAAATAGTTTTGGCCCAACACAATGGAATTATTTTTTGGGAGAAAGATTTACGTTTAGCCAACACATTATTTAAGTCCTTACATTTTATATCTCTAACATGTTCCATAATACATTTTTTAAGGATGCAATTTGTTTTTCCTACTTAAAAATTTGAATTATTACTGCAGACAGCTGAATTCACAATATAACAAGGTTGTCATTTTAATGTAGTCAAGGGTCAGTTTTATAGGGCATTCAGATTATTTACTAGAGATGCTGACTTTGAACAAGAATTAGCCTCTGTGGCAGGTAACTTTAAAGATAGAGGTTATTCTGATCTCATAGTAAAGTCAATGCAAGAAAGATACAATGCATGCAAGGAGTGATTTTTCTAAACCTTATTTTTCAACAGGAAGGTGAAGGCCTCTTAAAATAACTGAACATAGAGAAGTTAAGGTATCACTTACTTAGAGCAGTGATATAGGTAAAATTTGTAACATAATTAAGAAAAATGGCCTGTCGTCTTGACTAATGATAGTATTAAGGACGTGCACAATTTTAGTTTTAGAAACTGTCCTTCTTTAAAACAACAACTTTGTTATAATTTAAAGAATCTCAGCTATAGAATGTCTGTGATCTCTGAGTAAGCACATATTCCTGTAGATCTTGTAAGGCTTGTAAATTTATTTTTACTAATAATTCATTCACACAACCAGTGACAGGACAGGTTTTTACCTTTAAGTTTACTCTGATTATAATTCTAAAGATCTTGTGTATTTAGCTGTCTGCAATAATTGTTCAGGTTTTTATGTAGGAAAAACAAATCGCACCATTAAAGAGTGTATTATGGAACATGCTAGAGATGTAAAATGTAGGGACTTAAATAATGTGTTGGCTAAACATGTAAATCTCTGTCCTACACATAATTTTTCTTTTTTGGTTTACAATTAATAAATGAAAATTTGAGAGGGGGCAATTTGGTTAATAGAGTGTAAGAAGGATGTATTGGATCATTATACTATAAGCACATGGGGCTCCTGGCTTAAATAACAATGTACCTTTTAATTAATGTATTGATCCAGTTGTATTACCCTATAAAATTACTGTATTTCTGTAGTTGTTTTATTGGTCTGATGAAGTGTATTGTTGCATGAAAGTGCTTACTGTTCTGTTATTAATCTTATTTTATTGCTGTGGTTGGCTGGTTACTTCTTTTTTACAAATTCTATTTATTACCAAATAGTAATGACATTTGGACCAGACATAGATTATTTAATCATACTGCACATGAAAGTTACCTCAAAACATCTAAAGTGTCAAAAACAGTGTTCAATGTGATAACAACTTACCCAACACAATATGGAAAAAAAATCTAATGTATTTTGTGGAATAATCTATGGCTTATATCAAGCCATGTGAAAGATGAGTCAACCAGCAGGCAGGTAAATCCAGTGACACACCAGCTGAGTCCAAAACAAAAAAAAATCACTGGAAACCAGGGCAGAATGAGCTAAAATCCTTTTATAATTCCAAACAGTTTTCAAGGTACACATAGTAAATTCAAGTCCTTTGATGATTCCAAGCAATTTCCAGCTAAGGGTATATGCCAATGTTTTCAAATAGTATTCTTAATGGCTAAAGTGTTTTTGTTATAGGTCAAAGTACATCTGAGTTTTTTTCTGTTTCCAAAATTAATACCATGTCCTATATGTTTATCTACATGTCTATGTTCATGGCCTGAAAATATAGGGGCAGCAGCTGTATTTCTTTTCTTTTTTAGTTCTTCACATATCTGCGGAACTTCTAGTCTGTCATAGCCCTATCTACTAAATCACTGACTGCCATTTTCATTTGCTCTAGTATATTATTATTGTGTATTCAGTCTTGCTACACTTAAACATTGATTGCTGGCTACGTTCTTAAAAGTAAAATGTGGGTGCATACTTTTTCTGTGTAATACATTATTATGTTTAACGGGTTTCTTATATAAACAGGTGTCTAAGAAACCTTCATCATTTTTATTAACAGTGATGTCTAAAAATCAATGCTAGAATAGGAGATGCATTTCTTAAATTTCAAAAATTCACATGTATTAGATAAGTAGTTAAAAAGAGAGAAAAGGCGAATTTATCTCCTTCCTAAATGATAAAGAAATTATCCACAAATCGTTTATAAAATACAAGATTCTTAAGAAACAGGTTGCCAGCTAATAAAATGTGCTCCTGTACCCAAATATATATATAACAATATTAGCAAATGTATTTGCTACGGAGACTCCACGGCAATACCCCGTACCTGTTAATAAAGTTGTTGGAACTAGAAGACATTATTTTCAAGTACTAAAGACAAGATTTTACACAAAGTGGTAAAAAAATATTGCCCATATTCTGTTAGTTCTAATAAAAACTGTTTGATTGTATTCCTATATCTGAAAGAATGATGGTGAACAAGGAATCTATGCCTAGTCTAACAAAATAGCATTGAGTATGATTCCTATCCCCAGCCCAGTCATACAAACTTTGTAAACAGTCAGTCAGTCGTATCTAGCAAAATAGTGCCTGTGTTTTCAAAGTTAACTCTGAGTTTTGACTCCAGGTATTTAGAGGCTGGTTCAGTTACTCAGCCTCTGCCTCATGCAATGGGTCTCATAGGAGGGTTTTTGATGGATTTATGAATTTTTGGAACTCCCTAAATTATCAGTATCTTAGAGTTTTTAACTAATAAATAATCTAACAGTTCTTTATCTATCTTGTTTTTATTGTGTAACTTTACTAGGTTGCTGGAAACATGGCTAGCTATATTAGTTTCTTCATGCTTAGTTGTCACTTACATGTTAGGACATGAATAAATGAATCTTTGTGGGTTCTGTTCAAGCAGCTTTATTACATATATAAACACACTTTTGATTTGAGTCGGATACCTCTACTATCCAAAAACTCCTAGCCAGACTCAAACCAACCACCCTTGCAGCTGATAACCTTCCTGCCAAATACCTCCAAATTGCATCCACAGCTATAGCCTATCCCATTTCACTTTTAATAAATAGATCCATCACCAAACACACCATTCCAGTCCTGTGGAAAACCTCATATATCATACCACTCCACAAAGGTGGCCCCTTCCTAGACCTATCCAACTATCGACCAATTGCAATTCTCTCACCCCTCTCTAAGATCCTAGAAAGATGTATTCATCACCAGTTCCCCTCCTATCTCCTCACCAACAACCTTCTCTCCTCAACCCAACATGGATGTTGCCCACCCCACAGCACCACCACTGCCCTACTCAAATTCACAATACTATAAACTCCCACAGGAATCTAGGTAAATTTGTCTCAGCTACCTTCCTAGATTTATCAAAGGCATTCAACACAGTTTCACATAATAAACTACTGTCTTGTCTCTCTGACCTGAACCTTAACAACCCCACCCTCCTCTGGTTTAACAGCTATTTAGATAACCACCAACAATCCGTCAAATGGCATAACCCTCTATCCCCTCCACTCCCATCCTCCTTAGGCATGCCACAAGGATCAGTCCTAGGACCCCTTCTTTTTAATAACTTCACAAACCAACTCCACTCAGCGACCTCTAAAGATGACATAGTCCAATACGCTGATGACACAGCTCTCATATGCTCTGCACCCAACATCCAATTTCTCTAACAAAAAGCGCAAGAAGCCTTCTCTGAAATAGAGAACTGGCTTAACAACTCACAACTCATACTAAATCCCAAGAAAACACAACTAATGCTATTCCGCTCTACTAAAACGAGCAGCCTTACCTTCTCTATACTCTCCGCCAACAAAACCCAAATCAACCCGTCACTGAGGCTAAAGTCGTAGGAGTTAGCATTGACCAGCAACTCAGATTCACAAAGCACATAACAACCGAAAACCCAAATCACCCATCACTGAGGCTAAAGTCGTAGGAGTTACCACTGACCAGCAACTCAGATTCACAAAGCACATATCAACAACTAACACTAAAGTCCACAAAAAGCTATGCTCCCTCTGTCGCTGCAAAAGTTATCTAACCACCGAATCTAGAATTGCAATAGCCAGGACCGCACTCTTACCTACTCTACTTTATGCATCACTAATTCTAACTAATCTTTACAAAACTGACCTTAATAAACTTTCCATCTGTTACAACAAAATTTCTAGAGTTACTACCATTGCCAAATCACGATCCCGCCACTGCCTTCCCTTACAAGCCATTCACCGGCTTGAATTTCTGAACCTATTAAGGTACGGCAAAAAATCTCACGAAGCACTGCTGCAGCTGCCACTTCTTTATTTTACTTCATCTGGTACCTTGGCCACACAGGCCTTCAAAGGAATAATTCAATGCATTTCAAGCAGCTCTTTTATATTCCTACTACACATCTATTAACACACTTAATTAAATCCAATTAGTGCCTAACTAAATACATATAAATCATTCTCCAAGCTTAAAGATATATCCCCATGTAACACCAAGGTTGATGTCATACACACACTGCTTTTCAAAAGGAACTTTAAACTCTAAATATTATAAAACCAAAAACAAAAGCCAGCAACTGTGAGCTGTGTAAAAAAATTAATGGAAAACAAGAAATAACAGATTGGTTCCAGCTATGGAATTAACCTAGCCTTCATCAGTGTTAATTTGCCAAACATCTTGTAGTCCTTATATACAAATGATTAATCAAAAGATTTCATTGGCGAGCTCATAAATATTCCTTTAGACCAGGCTGGAACAGTCCACCTAACTTTACAATCCATTTTTTCTCTTTAACATTTAATTTACTGTGCCATCCAGATTTATTAGCTCTATCACCTACTATTTTGTCAATGATAGTAAAGTAAAATGTTGCTGTGGTATGTTTTAAAATGTGTTTGTATTGGGCATTGCTCAACCTTTTACATTCAACATCACTAAGATGTTCAGAAATGCATAATCTAAGGTGTTTGGATGTCTGTCCTATATAAAATGCATGGCAGCTACAAGAAGCCAAGTATATGATCCAATCTGTACTGCAATTTGCAAAAAACTTTATGACAAATATAGTCCCACAATTACAACTAGAAAATTGTTTGGTCTTCAACACGTGTTTACAATGGCTGCAGTGGCCACATGGCATACAGCCATCTAGCTTGTCTCCAGAAATGGAAGTTTGAATCATATTTTGGTGTGATGGTTCATGATGATGCTTGTAATGATTAAAATAAGATCCAATATTCTTCCCTTTTCTAAAAGAAAACTTGCAAGTATCAGATAATCGTTGTGACAAAAAATGATCTGCTAAAAGAATGTTCCAATGTCGTCTGATGGCATCATTGACTGTGCTGGTGTTCCTACCATATGTGATGATGAACTGTAAGGTATTATTTTTGTGTTGCAATTTCTGTTTGTATTTAAGAAAGTCCTCTCTATCTAAATTGGCAGCATGATTGCTTGCCGTGTGTACATAGCCTATACTGTAACCTCTTTCCTGAAACCTATTAGCCAGATCTTTACGAAAAAATTAAAATGTGTGTTCATCTGAACAGATATGTCTCATCTTGGTGAATTGAGACTTGGGAATGTTTTTTGTGATATAGGCGGGATGAAAGCTGGATGCATGGAGTAAGGTGTTATATTCTGGGTATTTTCAAAATACTTTGGTACGAAGAGTGTTATCATCATTTTTGCAGATCAATACATCCAAATATGTAATTTTGCATGAATGATAATTGATGGTAAATTGTCAACCCCACTTATTATCATTGAGATACCCCACAAATTCCATGAGGTATTCAACATCAGACGTCTACACCATCCAGCAATCATCCAGATATCTACGCCATATGTCAATTTCCTCCAAGTAAATGTTGTGTGTAACATCATAGATGATTTGTTCTTCTATGTAGGCCATATACAGATCTGCATATATGGGTACAAAGGATGCACCCATTGCAGTGCCCCGTATTTGAAGATAACATTGTTGACCATAGAAGAAAACAGTCTTCGTAAGAACGTGCTCCATCAGACAAATGAGTAAAGTGTTAAAGCCGGGTTTTTATACATCAGATTTTTGTAACCAGTATTCAACAGCATCAAGCCCTGCCCAGTGTAGTATATTTGTATATAATGCATAGACATCAAGTGTAGATAGCAACCAGTGATCCTCAATTTGCATTTCATTTATAATCCCTAAGAATTCTGTAGCGTCCTGAATTCTAGATCTTACCCATCTCAATAATGGTTTTGGATGTTGGGTTAAAAATTCTGACAATGGTTCAGTTAAGGAACCATTGCCTGCCACAATTGGTCGACCAGGGGGATTCTGAGGGTCTTTATGAATCTTACGTAAGAAATAAGTGTATTGACTGTTCGGATCTGACAATGTGAGATGACTTTTGGTGTTTTGTGTGATGATGCCATTCTCTACCACTGATTCCAAAAATTTTTCAATTTGATGTTTAAACATAGGTGATGGATCAAGAGGCATTTTAGTATAATATCTAACATCATCTAATTGTCTCTGAGCCTCAGCATCATATTGTGCCCAGTTCATAACTACCACAGCACCACCTTTGTCCGCAGAAATGATTACCGAGTTCTTATTGTTGGAAAGTTCCTGTAAAGTTGACATATCAGACTTTGAGAGATTATTAGGCCTGGAGTGAGTCATACTAGAAATAAAGTGTAAATCCTTGAGAACACTGATTTGAAAAAGACTCACACAAGGATGCATTGGTGGGACAAAGGTGGATTTGTGGTATTTAAATGTATCAGCAGTTGAACAATCAGAGGTATTATCATGGAAATACAATTTAAGATTGAGCAATCTACAAAATGCTATCACATCCTGTGCAAATGTATCTTCTGGAACAAAAAAACCCGGTATAAAAGAAAGACCTTTATTCAACAGAGTTATTTGTGAGTCAGATAATGTTACATCAGAAATGTTTAATACATTTGTACTAGGAACAGTGTTTATTTGTTCGTTAGAAGCGCCATCAAACCCTCCAAACCTTTTATTTTTCGGATGGTTTCTGCCTCCCCTCTTGTAAGGCCTAAAGGGACCGTACTGTTGTTACATTTGGGAGTAGGAGAGTCTGCGGTCTGCTGTGTATCCAAATCTGTATCAGAAGAAGAATCTCCCCCAGATGAATCCATATATGTACTACGTTTTCTATGAATGGACTTGGGACATTTCCGCTTTGGGGTGGTTTTGGTTTTGTTATAGCCTCCTTCAAATCTAACATGTCTAGTGTATTGAAAAGGATGACCTTTGTCATAATCAGTTTGGTCTCTTTGAAATGTTTAGAGTTTCCTATCCTTAAGCTGTTGCTCAAAAGCTAATAAATCCGAACTAAGTTTAGTCAATTGGGTATAATAAAAAGGTCGATCCATATACTGATTACTTTCCTCACATAATTTGCTGACATTGGTAATTTCCTTATCAATGACTCGCTCATAGTATCTAGATAATGTTTCCACAAATCTCATAGAACAATTTTGTTGTATTGTCGACCATTGACTGGTTAATTGCTCATCCAATTCAGTGACTAATGGCTGAATTTTGACTCTGAGCCCTCTTGGGGTTATCCCTTTGGCCATGTACACTTTAAATAATTTGAGGGGCCAAACATTGGATCTTAGCACTTTTATGTTTCTATTAAGTTGTTGAAATAGCCTGTCACAATGGGTTTGTGGGTTTTCAATAATATTTGTACTATTGTCATTATGCCGTTCCCCAATACCAAAAATACCCAAATCTTCCTTATCTGAAGAAAGCCCGGCCAGGATCCCATTAAGATCCATTGTATTAAATTGGCAGTAGATGAAAAGACAGAGTCAACTGCAGCTGAAGAACAACATTAAGTATAGAACCTTACAAAATTATTATAAAAGTTTCCACCCAAAGTCCAAAAACTAAATACACACGTGTACAAGCCAAAAGCAAACTTGAATTGTAAGGAATATATATAAAGGTAGATGCAGTACCACATCCTAATAACAAATTAATCCAATCTGGGATCTGGGAAATAGTGGCCACTGTAAAGAACAAGTTATTAAATCAGTCACCAAACTGACAAAACCAAAAAATGTTGTCAATATAAGGTCCTGGTGTCTCAGTATCTAAACAGACCCAATCTAAAGTTCACATGGATTAACATCCTCATCTGGCCTGAACTGTGATATATAAATATATACTGAGACGCTTCAAATGGGTGAATGTAAAAGAACCTTGCCACGTCCAGATCCACTTATGACTGAATAAAAAATCTTGGACAATAATGGTCCCTGCACAACGACAAAATGTCAACTACTGTTAGCAAATAGCAATGAGTTTTTGGAAGATATATAAAGCCTAAAATGGGCCTGATGAAAACATGTGTAAATGGGTGGTAAATACTGATCAATAATCATGAAATGATGTTCAGAACCTGCAGACGAATCTGTCAACAAAGCCCAATTTACCTAGATTAATATATGGTCAATATATATTTTTATTTTTAACCATATACCACCAAAAGGCAGGATAAAAAAGAAAAAGAAGAGGGGGGGGGGTTTAATAAATCTGTCAAATGTTGCCCTGATAATCAAGCTAACTCATAAATATCAGTCAGCCTCAGGCAATATATTGCATATGAGAAATCTAAACTAGTATTGTATTTAATATTTATGCTCTATGAATGGGTCCTAAGATGAATTCAAAAAGCTGAGATGTTACACCCAGTTAAGAGTCCCAATACACACTGGACCAAGTTCCAAAGATATACAGATTAAACAATCTTAAACTATTAGCAATACTAGTTGTTGGATACACATTGTTATGCATTGGGTACCAATATAACCCATCTGAAAATAACCGACATATTGCAAAATTAGTATCCAAAAATGATACTTGATATTACTGAAAAATTATTGATCTTAAACCAAAAAACCCTTTTGAATTCCCAAAAAATCCAATAAATAACCTTAATGTTATCATTGGAAAATATGTCAAAAAAGTCATAACAATGTTACAGCCCCGTTGAAAAAATGGCACCTGAATGTATCGTAAAAAATGGAACAAAAGGGCTACACAGTTGATATAAAAATTAGAGCCACAATTGCTTTAAGTAGTTGTAAGTTGCCCAATAGTCCAGATGAACTAGTTCCAGTTGTGTCAACAAAATCACACTTTGATATTGTACGTAACCATTATTGTCCAATTTGAGTTGCAAAACAGACACTACACCATGTGTTCTGCAAATAAGAAAATTTCACTCGAGCATACTTTCACGTAACACAGCTGTTGTATAATCGAGCCACATCACCCCACAATACTAAATAGCAAAAATAATCCTTGACCCAGAGACTGCGGCCAAAAACATGTGCATATATTC
>NC_056731.1:86312267-86322267 GCF_019279795.1 Protopterus annectens
AATGCACTAACCACATTACCTTTATTCATATGGTAGATATGTTCTCTTATCCGTTCTCTGAAGGGGCGGTCAGTCTTACCTATGTAAAACTTTTTGCATACAATGCAGTGAGATAAATAAACAATATGTGAGGTATCACATATAGCTGCTATTGTGAAATTATAACATCTACCTTGGTCGGGATGTTCAAATTTGCAACTGCTGTCAATATATACACACCAGTTGCAATGACCACATGGTTTAGTTCCAACTAAATGAGAATTCCTACTTGCATCCTTTGGGTAACACAACCTACTCTTCAGTGACCTACCGTTCATATATAAAAAACATGGCACTTCAGGTATGTGCCTAGAGATATCATTATCAGTTCTAAGGACACCCCAGTGTTTTTTAATGATATCCTTGTAACAATCTACATCACTAGTATAAGTAACTTTAAACCTCAAACCAATGTTATACTTACTTTCTTGCCTCCTAACAAACTCACTATTACCTGTAGAAAAATATGGTGTAGCTTCATTCATCCTTTTATCAAAAACCTTAACTGCATTGTTTTGGATAAGATATTCCTCATAACCTCTCTCCTTCAAACTCATCTTGACATTATCAACTTCACCAATAAAATCACTATCCCTAGCATTTAATCTTGAAGCTCTATAAAACTGGTTAGAAGCCACACTTCTAAAAACATAAGGAGGATGAAGACTGTCTCTATGTAATAAATGATTCACATGACAGTCTTTCCTGTGCAACTTAATGTGAATAACGCCAGTTTCATCCTTAATAACAGAAACATCCAAGAAATCCACCGCTAATTCTGAGGAGTGAGATGTAAACTTCATATAACAGGTACTACTATTCACATATTCCATAAAGGAAGCAAATATATCAAGGTCTCCCTTCCACAAAATAAATAGGTCATCCACAAATCTACCAAAAAACAAAACATGTTCATTGAATGGCCCATTAAATAGATGGTCATACTCCCAAATGACCATAACAGCATCAGCATTGGCGTAGCTATTGGTACAAGAAGTGCCCATAGCCACTCCATTGCATTGCTTATATATTTGCTCACCAAAAGCAAAGATATTGTGCTCAAGCACAATCTCCAACAGTTTAACCAACAACTGAACCTTGTTAGGGGTGTAATCTGTAAACCGCTGCAAAAGATGAGTCGGCTTATTAAGGCCATCTAAATTGGGTATAACAGTAAATAAAGACACCACATCCATAGTAACAAAAAACACATCATCATCCAAACTATTAAAGACATATTCATACAAGTCTCTAAGAAAATGTTTGGTGTCCCTTAATACATGCGTTAATTTATTAATACCCGGTCTCAAATGTTTTTCTATATATAGAGATAGTCTCAGTGCACCAATTTCTACCTGAAACAATAGGTCTAAGTGGTGGATCAGGCCCATCTTTGTGTACCTTCGGGAGACCTTGTATAACAGGAACAGTAGGTTTATTTATATAAAAATATTCCAAAAGATGACTATCAAAAAGATTCATATCAAACATACATTTAAGTAAAGTCTGCACATCATGTATAATTGTGTTGACTTGAATGCGATTTAATTTCTCATAGAATAACTCATCATTTAGCAATGCCTGCATTTTAAACACGTACCAGGTCTCATCTAATACCACTATTGGTCCGCCTTTCTCCGCGGGCCTGATAACAATATCAGTATTGTTCTCCAACCCCTTCAGCGCATTGAACTCATCTTTAGAAAGATTTTGCTTCCTCTTCTAACAAGCATGCTTATTAGTATTAGCCTCATTCAAATCATACACATCTTGTATGACTAACTTTTCAAATGCGGTTTTAAATTTGAATTTGTATCATGTGACATTTGATGTATAAATAGGGGTGTGTTTGTTAGTGCTTTTGTAATACACCTGATGATGCCTGTTTGGTGAAAGTGCTTGTGTTTTGTTGCACTGCAGTAAACGTTTTGCACTGGATATATCAGCTGTGTCTGTGTCTTCCTATTCGTTTGTTGCTAAAATGTTCAAATGTTTTCCAGAATAAAAGAAAGACTGTCTGGAAGCACGCAACAGTAGTATAAAAATCATCAGCAGATAAGAAAATTTAAAGATGTGGGATGGGAAATTTGATAAGAAATTTAGTCTGTTGTTTTAAGCTAATGGTTCTCATGCCAAAATCTAATAAAAAATAGAAAAAATGGACAGCATTGCCGAGCTGCAGTGTGAGTATTTACTGTGGTTGACAGAGTTTCCAGTTCTAAATGCAGTGTACAGGTTTAAGTATGGAGGCTTCAGGCTGATGATGTGAGGATGTGGGAGTATCATATAACATAAAACATGGCATAGGCAGTGCCCTACAGTACACAGGCATAAGTATGGAGTTTACATGCTGATGATGTGAGGAAGTCGGTGTACCATATAACATAAAACATGGCATAGCACTACTGCCTGGCAGTACACACTTATAAGTATGGAGGTTGCTTGCTGATGATGTGAAGATGTGGGAGTACCACATAACATAAAACATGGCATAGTTAGTGCCCGGCAGTACACAGGTATACGTATGGAGGTTGCATGCTGATGATGTTAGGATGTGGGGGTGCCATATAATATAAACCATGGGGTAGAGAGTGCCAGCAGAGTTTTGTTTTCCAAAAACTCATCTACACCCAGCACATTCATTAGTGCTGAAAACCTTTAGTAATTTGTCAGATGTGAGTTTTCCTCTAATGAATCCTGTATGATTGATCTGCATAGTAACAGGTTATAATATAATACAGTCTTTTAACCCTCCTCCATATACCTGTAATATAATTCACATTCTGTAGAAAATGTGGACTGTGTGACCTTGATGGTGTTGGATAGTTACCTGATATTACTGCAGAAACACAGTGGCTAGGCTTCCTGGTTGTATTGCTCTGTGTTATGGAATTAATCATTATACTGCATATTGCAAAGCCTTGGGACATTAAATTTGTTTATCTTTAACTTTTATGATAATTCCTCACACCAAGAGCTTTAAATAATACCTCTCTATAGTATGGTTAACTGCATTTAGCTTTCCTACCCTGCACAATTGCATAATGGATGAACTTTCAACTCACTGAGTTTGTTTGTACAATATGCAGCTCCCTGATGGTAGTTGCACATAGGGAATTATTTCCTTTGTGGTTCTGATTTGTGCATTGGCAGTGATGACACGGTTCTGGGTTTTTCATTTTTCTTTATGACTGTGTAAGTATGGAATTACCACAGCTGAGTAGGAGGGACAAAGCCCTCAGCAGGAGGTGTAGGTGGGTGACAAAGGTGACATACCCTTCTCTGCAAAAAAACAAAAAACCTTTGTGTTGTTTCTGTTATCCATATAAGGATCTGACTGGTTAATGTATCATATGATTAATGTTTCATCTGGTCATGAAAAGATATAGCATACTTGCTGAATTTCTTTCCTTTTTTATATGGAACTACACTTCGTTTCTTCAGAAAAATGTGTATTAATTTGTTTTCTCTTATTCTGTCACTGTCAAGAAATCAAGTTAACGGTACTGATATATTAAGTTGCCCAGCTAATTTATTTCTGGATTTCTCCCTGATTCAAATGAGAAATGTCTGACCTGAAATGCATGCACGTGTAATGCACAGAGCCAAACTTTAGAGGGGTATTCTGCTACCATTCCTACCTGATATCTGCCAATACTGGGTATTGTACATTTGCTATTGCTATATAGGGCAGATAAGGACTTTGTTGACTGTTTTTATGGGGTGGATAGATATATATAAGAATTCTTAATTCATCAAGGCTGTTTTTATCAATTAGATGTTTACTTTTATCATTGGGCTTGAAATTTCAATGACTGCTAAGCTGTTTGATGGGGCAGCATAGGGGTGAATTGTTAATTCAGCAATGTTGTTTTTATCTATTAGCTGATGGACTTGCAATCAATGCTACACTGCTTTGTGTGTGAGGGGAGAGATGAGTTCTTAGTTCATCAAGGCAATAACTATTATTAGTTTTTGAGTGGCTTTTTTGCAATTATTATTATTATTATTATTATTATTATTATTATTATTATTATAATGAATGAATGAATGTTATTTCCTTAAGGATTTTCTTAGAATGATTTGGTAGCAAATATGCTGAAGGAAGCCAACTGTGTGGTTTCTTTAAATTGCTAAAGCAGTTTTGACGAACCTATGACAAGTGTGTCAGAGGTGACACGCCACAACATTTTGGGAGACACACCAGCATTCACCAACATCCGAGTTATCAAACAAACTGCTTTTGCATTTGTTGTTTGTGTGAAGTGCATTGAATTATTTTGTGCCAGGACCCAGTTCAAAAACACTAATGCAGAGGTAAGGAAGTTATTAACCTCAAAGACTATTTCGGTATACTGTCTCCAGAGTCTGCAAAGGGCAGTGCTGACATTTGTGGTTACACTTCTGCAAAGGGCACATAGTCTGCATTTCCCTCCTAAAACTGGCAACTGTTTAAACTCGATAATGACAATAATTAGATTAATAAGCTAATATTACTTAAGAAATTGTATATTAATTCACATTAATTTTTTTCTGTCAGTGTCTCAAATTAATAGGACTAGTAGTTTAAAACTGCTCATGTTTCTTATTTCTAGATTTGTCCCTGATTCTGTTGAGATTTATCCCTGATGTAGTGAAAGCCATGCTGTTTTATTTATTTTTATTTATTTACTTATTTACTTATTTAATTTATTTATTTTTTTGTTTGGGGGATGACATGCAAGCAGAGTCAAGTTAGGCATTTTCCGAATTTTTGACACTCCAAGCCCAAAAGGTTCGCCGTCACTGTGCTAAAGCAATTTTGTGTTTCATTATGTAACACATGACATTTAAATGATTAAATCTATAAACACTTTAAACTTTCAATAAAACTTTCTGTTTGGGCTTGCTTTTGAGCCTCTTGGTTTCTTATGATTTTGCGAAAAGTTGTTGTCAAGGTACCCCCCTCACTATTTTTTTTTGTTTTGTTTTTGCTCTGCAGGCTGGGGGGCAGCAAATGAGGCTCTTCCCTGGGCTCCAAATGGCCCAGCTACTCTTCTGCCTGCTTTCAATGGGCAGGTGAATCATCAGAAGCCTGGCTAACTTGCTAAAGGGAAGAAAATACCAGCATCATATTGTGAGAGTGAATAAAAGGATTAAAGAAGAATAATCCATTTGGAAATGGTTTTGGCCCAACACAATGGAATTGTTTTTTGGCAGAAAGATTAGATGTCATCCATGGGAGTTCAGGTATTCACTGATGCAGTCAGTGCTTTTGAGATAGGTGCTTTCTGTCAGCACAGATGGCTTTTTTCCCCATGATCATCCTCATGGGGTACTCAGGTGAAACAGGACATCACATTTTTGGAGCTTATGCCCATTTGGCTGGTGCTGGTGGTTTGCCTGACCTCTTGGGTGATAGGAAGGTATTTTTCCATTGCAACAATTTGGTAGTAGTTCATGCTTTGAACAAAATAATGTACAGGTCCCCTAGGTTTCAGTCCTTACTCAGAGTACTCATGCTACAGAATTTGAAGACTAACCTTTCATTTAGGACTCTTCACATTCTGGGTAAGATCAATGTTTTAGCAGATTGCCTGTCTCAATTTCAGATTGAGAAATTCAGGGACCTCAACCCAGAGATCTGCAAAGGTCTCATGATACTTTCTGACTCTGTCTGGATAATTTCAAGTAGTAGCAGTTCACTTGATCTCACAGTCCTAGGTGACTAGCGACAAGAGGGTTTCTGGCTCCTCTATTGCTTCTTTTGTCACTTTTTGAAAGCATTGCCTGCAGTTTGCAGGGTATGGTCTCCCAACATTATATGTTGGTTGCTGGTTTCCAGGTGCATTCAGAAAGTAACAGTCAAAACCATCCAAATTCATCTTTCAGCCCTTATTTTTTTGGCCAGAGCAATTGGGTTGCCCAATTTCACCAAAGATTGGCTGAGCAGTATATTGGTCAGTTGCTTGGTGAAAACCTTGGGCAGGAATGTAGATCACCACCAGCCCATTGACCTACAGTTTTATGTGTCATTATTCAGGGAAGTTATAAAAGCATGCCTGTTGTATGCATTATGACACCTATGATATGCTAGTGACGTAGATGTATTTTGGGGCATTCAGGGTTGGGGAGATGTTGCTTATTCTGAAGTGGTACGATGTGTATGTTTTTCATGATTCCATATCTCTTGGGCTGCGTGGGTCTAAAACAGACTAGCTGGCTCATGGTTGCTTGATTAATTTATGCTCCTTTTCTTTTTCCTCGTGTGTCCTGTTCATTTGCACAAGATCCTTGTTAATTTATTTGCCCCCATTTCTCTCTCTTCCCTCCCAGTATGTTTAGTTCCATCTTGCATAAAACTCTTCAGGTCTAAAACATTTCTAGTCTGGGCATCTTCCTTCATTCTTTTTGTATTGGAAGGAGCCTCAGACTTAGCTAGAAAGGGGCAGTATATTACAATAATTAAGAGAGTAGAGCATTGGTCTTCTGATGCCTTATTGAGCTATATTAGGTAATTGGTTTAACATCTCTTATTTTTCCGATAGAGTCTGAGTGGTGCTGCTTGGACATTCCTACATTTCTTGGGCAGCCACGAGAGCAGTTGTTTGGCCTAACTGGGTCAATTTAGGTCTCATTCTTTCTTCCTTTGAAGTAATTTGGAAAGGTTTCCAAGGCTTGCCATATTCTCAGCTCTGGTCTTTTCTGAGGGTCCTGATTCATCAGACTGGAAATCTTGGAAATCCTCATGTTATTGTTTTACACTTAGGTGGTAATGATGTTGGCCATTTTCCAAAGTGCTAAATGAAGTCAGAAATGTTTAAGTTATTGTTTCTTATGCAAGTTACCTGCCCAGGAGCCATTGCTTGTTGGTCTGCTATTGTTTAAAGACTTTCTTAGCCCGTTTTTATGCCGGCTTGATTTGCAGAAGGAAAGCTGAAATGTGTCAATCATCGAGTAAGTTGAGTGGCCCCAGCATTGGGTTACTATGTGATTGAGCAATGGGACTTGCAAGACAGGGATCATATATGGTGCAGACCAGATGGACAGCAATTTTCAGACATAGGTCTTCTCTTTGGGGATTTAGCAAATTTTGAGAGTTGGTCGAGTTTTAAGTTTTCCCCCTAAAAATAAATAAATAAATAAATAAATAAAACAGAGAATTTTGTTTCTCTCAGTCTTAGTTCAGCAGTTTATATAATATATTTTGCTCAGGAAAGTGGGGGAACAGGCTGTGCATGGTGAGCTGATGGGGGGCAGGATTTCCCACTCTCCTCATTTCCCCCTGCTTTCCCAGGTGTAAGGGGCTTTATTGGTGCAATTTCATAGTATGACCTGGTGTCAAAGCTTTTCTCCTCGGGGGACATATGGCTAGCAGGTTTTTGGTGAACTAGGGCACCGGAGTGAATGGATCTCTTTACGTTACCCAGTGTGAGTCTCTATTTATTGTGTTATCATTGACTGTCATTGCATATTCAGTTTCTTTGCATTTATTCCAGTATGGCTGTAATTAATAAAGAAGGTTGCAATGGCAAGCTAGTGTTTGGGTTATATTTTAGGAGATCTGGTACAACTTAATTTGTGAGTTATAATGCTATTCCTGCAGTACTTGATAATGAAAAAGTAGCCTTAGGTTGTGTCATTCCATGTCCATTTACAGCATTTAGTTAAAGCACTTCTCAGATTATCCAGATGTTTTGTGTTTCATATTTCTTCTACTTACATACATGCATACACAATAAATAAATAAATAAAGCTACAGTAAAGTGTATTCAGTTATAATACCACACGTAATGCAGTTAATAGCTTTGCATAATAGAATGTTCTTCTATTTGATCAGTATGCACTGTTAAAACATGTGTATTCTTGTTAATATGAGCACACCCGGTGCAATGGTCAGAAGGACATTGACTGTCAGGACAAAGTAGTTCAGACTGGATATAAGAGCAATGCACACTAACTACTGTATTTCTTGTCTACCAGTATACTGCTGTAGTTTGGTATCCAAAAGGAAATACACAGATCACCTGAAATGATCCCAAAAAGCTCTTGTCCTGCTGCTTATCCAAACCTGGTGGTACCAGGGTTGCACCTTTCAGGACTAACAAAGCACAAATTAAAGGGATAAGCCATATAGAAAGTTTTACACCAGAAGGAGAATATTGCAGATCAATGACCAAACAAAATGTTTTTATTTTTACAAAAAGCATACTATAATTTGTTAGTACCCTCTTAATGTCCAGCTATGCGACAGTTTATTTTCTCTATAGCAAACAGTAATATCAGTATGTCTGGTATTACTGTTTTATTTTTTTAATCTAATTTACCATTTGGAAAAGGTGAGGGTTCGTTGTATTACTTTGATTGGTGTAGTGTCAGCATTTTTACTACTCAACTTAGAAAGGTGTGGAAATATAGAGATCAATCTAATAACCATTAATTTTTCTGCACATTGGTCTATTTACACACACATATATACACACACACACACACACACACACACACACACACACACACACACACACACACACACACACTCACACACACACACACACACACACACACACACACACACACACACACACACACACACACACACACACACACACACACACACACACCTAGACGTTGCGTCATGATAGACTGCGTGGACTTTGATCATGTCATAGTCATCCTTGTAGGTGGAGAGAATCCTGAGGACTCTTGACATGTAAGGGATGCTGGTTCCAGAGAGGCAACAAGCTGTACCACTATCCTTCTTTAGCCTAGTGAGCATACAGTCAGTGTGTCTAACAACAGAGTCCCTGATTACTTTGTTGTGTTTAGAACCTGCTTTATTCTTATTAGACAATGGAGTGTTATGTTGGTGACATATAGATGCAAGTGTGTGTGTGTGTGTATGTGTGTGTGTGTGTGTGTGTGTGTGTGTGTGTGTGTGTGTGTGTGTGTGTGTGTGTGTGTGTGTGTGTGTGTGTGTGTTTGTGTAAGGTTGCAAGAATGCCAAATGTTACAGGAGGCTTTGACAGCGATTTTTTTTTTGCAGCATCAGCATATGACAGCTTAGTGTTGTCTACAAATAAAATAAAATAAAATAAATAAAGTGTTGTCGCTATAAGGATGTTGCATTTGTGTGGCTGGCGGTAAAACAAAGGAATGCTCATTGCATGCAAGGTATTTGGAAAAGGTTGCCTCCATGTTTGCTATGTGTTGCTACCACTTGCTGACAGAATCCATTCGGTTAAGTCAGAGTTAATTTGTAGTGACCATGAGACAGTTCTTATACTGCCTTAGGATATCAAGTGATAAAATGCTGGAAATACAGGGGGGGGGGTATGCTGCTGTCTCGCCATGGTGTGGTTTTAGCATGGTGAAAGGGAAGTAAGGAGAAAACACGGTCACCCCAGCATATGTACGGAAAAAACAATGTACAAACCTGAGCAGCTGATAAGAAGTCAGCACAGGTATGCCCAAGTTAGAGGAAGTAATTTCAGGTCCATGCAAACAAAACCTGAAGTAGACAGGAGATAGTCACCCAAAAGATAAAAGAAGGAATTTTGCAGTAAATACTTAGGGAAAACTACATTTGCACACAGTAATCCACAGCTACCACAGCAGAGCAGTCAGAGCATATACATGCAGCTTATCTCTCAGGATACAGCAAACAGTAAAAAGTAAAAAAAAAAAAAACAAGTAAAAGCATCTATAAATTTACCTAACTGGTGCCTGCACAGAAATAACAACAATTAATGTTCTGTCATTATAGAAACCACTACTGCCTTGAGATACTTCCCACACCAGGCCAGAAGCAAACTAATTATAAATAGGGGAGACAGTCATGTAAATGAGAAAAAAAAAAAACAGGCAAAACAGAAAAATCAACAAAATTAGCAAAACAACTTTAAGTGCAGTGATAAAATGGGGAAAAAAAACTTCCCCCAAGTTATTTCTTCTATAATAAAAATGTTCAGAAGAACCATCCAGC
>NC_056731.1:86327267-86337267 GCF_019279795.1 Protopterus annectens
ATTTAGCTTCTCATTGGCAAACATCACAATATCATAAATAGTCATAACCTCAGAGAGAGAGAGAGAGAGAGAGAGAGAACAAATACTTAAAATTATAGTGGCAAATACACTGGATGCCATAAGTTCACAATGGAACCCCCTACAACTACAATTAGCAACCACTTCCCAAGTTATATAATTAGACAGAGACAAGATATGCCTAAGCAAGTAGTCTACAAACAAGTTTGTAAAAAATCAATTAGACAGAGTTTAATTCCTCCTCATTCAATGCAACAAACAAGAACAAAAAAAAAATTTTACTACAGCAGTCAAGTCAAGCCTTCTCAAACCAATTTAAAAAGCTAAAGGTTTTAGGCAGCCCTTAGGCAAAAGTGTTTCAGATCAGAGCCCTAGCCTCAATTTTTTGAATGAACAAATAAAGACACTACTACCCTCAACTAAACTAGACCATCCCTGGATCAAATGGTCATAAGCAATGGCAAAGAGCACAAAAACCAAAATGCTAAACCCACAAAAAAAGCATTAAATGGCAAATAAGCAATGGCCAAATCACCAACTTAAAATACTACTTCTTAAACAAAGAACTCCAATTCTCTTAGCAAAGCAATCTAGAAAAAGCAATACATCTAATACTACAGGGTAAATCAAAAAGAACCTCATTCTTAACTCTCAACATTAAAAATATTCCAACTCAGTACAATCACCACTGCCACTTCAGTCCTAGCACAATAACAACAAAACTCCAGCCTACTCCAACATGCATAGGAACATGATAATACTACAACACAAACAGAATCATTTCAAACAAAATAACATGCAACACCTGATAATTACTAAAATTACAGCCATAACACAGCACAACCACAGACCTACCAACAAAATGCCTACAATATTTAAAGTCCATTCAGCCACAAATTGTAATCCAAACTGTGCACATATGTAAACTATGTCTCAAAAACCTGGAAGCGAAATGCATAATCCTCATCCCTCTGCATCGTAACAGACCTGGCTAACTACTGACCTACAACAATCCTGTCACACCTATCAAATAATCCACAAGATGTACTCGTGGCTAATTCAATTCCTCCACTACTGACCTATATTCAAAACCCACACAGCATCACAAATAGCCAAATCACAGCAAACACTCTCGTTTCTCAACTCTATCAACTAAATCAATCAATAGTCTGATACATTTTTACATGTTTTCAAAGCCTTGATTAAGGTAACACCCAAAAAACTATTATATCAGCTAGCATTTCTTATCATAAATTTCTCAGCTTAAAACACTTTTGTAGTCACCTGCTTAGAATGGTATTAAATATGAAGGTGAAGCATCAGCTATGATGGTTTTGATTGAACAAAAGTTGTAACTGTGGATTGTATTAGAATCTTGTTGGATTTTATAGATTTGGCATTAAATAATGCCTTCTTGGAACACTTTGAAGTTTTGTCAGTTTAAGAGGTTACAGTAGCTTGAAGGTCTTGTAATGGGAAAATGATTTGTATTTAATAATACCTTATAGTTAGAGTTTTAATTTTATCTGCTTAAAATAGTTTTACCAAGTGCTATTTTATTTTTATCTTTATAAAGTTATTTTTATTGACCTCACAGAAAATGTTAGTTTTCCCTTCAAGTTATTTTATAATTCCTTTCCATGTTTAAAGGTTTTATGCATTGATAGTTGTGAAACTATCAGTTACTTAGATATTCATGTTAGTAAATTTATATGGTTTACTTAATTCCATAGTTAGGGAAAAATTTTTCAGTAAATCAAAAAGAAAAACATCCACCCCTTGGGATGTGTTAGCACAGTTTTGTGAGCCTATTTCTTTGGCTTTATTTTTGATAAGTAATGTTAAAATTTATTATAATGTACCCAATAAACAATGGGATGGAAAGTAACAAACTAGGTAAAGAGTGATAGGATGGCAGCTGTTTATTTTCATAAGCAATGATTAGGCTTTATTTTAATTTTTGAATGAAAATTTTATACAAATATTTAAAAAACTAAGTAGGTACAAAAACATTTTGGAGCTTGTAAACAATAATTAAACTTTAAGAAAAAGGGAAAGCAAGATTTTAATTAAAGACTGCAAAAAGCGGAGTATATACACAAACATTTTACCTGCATAAAAACAATTAACTACACAAGATTACTAAAATGCTCATTTTAATTGTTGGATAGAAAATAGGCAAAGTTTTAAGAATATGAAAAAACATATGAACATAACTACTACATTAGCAAAAAGAATCTTAACAACACAAAGGCTACACACTCACAAAAAAGTAGTCATAGGAACCAACCTTTATTTGGAATTGAAATTGTTTTAAGATCTTTTGTGTCAGGAAAATACATGAAGAGATAAAGAAGTGATCTGGCAACTGAATTTAAAGAAAGTATTCTATTGTTAGACCCTACCAGCATTGGAATTCCTTTCGAGTATTTTCTGATGCTCAGGTCCCTTTTTCATGAAGTAGGTTTTGAATGTGGATGAAGTCTCTTTCAGTTTGTAGAATTTTGTTTTGACTATTTTTAGAATGATATATTATTTTACCAGTAGATTTTCATGCAGTTGGTTTTAAAGAAGTCATTTTTTTTATTTGAAAAGTTATAAATAATGTGGTGATTTTTTTTCTTTTTTTAGCTTATTTTAAATTAAGTATTTTTAGAATTGTGTATGTCTTTTAAGTTTATTATTGTGGTTTCTTTGTTCACATACTTTGGTTTTTTAAATTTTATTTAAATTTTTATAAGTCATTCCGATTCCTTATGTCTTTTAAATGTTCCAGTACCCGAATTCTAACTATATGTTTAGTTTGTCCTATGTACCATACATTATCACAAGAACACCCCAGAATATATACTGCCCCTATTGATCTGCAGTTAAAATATAATCTAGGAATAAATGTTACACCATTAATGATACTCAAATTCTTAACCCTGTCAAATATACTACAGTGGCCACATGAAAAGGTACCAGAAAGAGAGCTATTAATATAGTTCCCTTTCACGAAGTTATGATTTAATAATTCTTTCAAATTTTTTTCCCCCCTTAAAGGAGAAAGTAATATGTTTTGGGAACAAATGACCAATATTTTCATCCTCACTGACAATATACCAATATTTTCTCACTATTTTAATTAATTCCTTTGAAAAGGGAGAAAATCTAGCAACATAAAAGAACTTTTCTTCATCATCATCTTCCCTTACATCATACACTTTCTCTTCAGTTCTCCCATTTTTATCTGGTCTATGTGAGTGTTGATGTCGCCCAACATAAGCATCCCCCAAAATTTTATGCTTACATTTCAAAAGATGATTTTTATCATAACCTCTCTCACTCAGCCTCAACATAACTTTATCCAATTCATTGGCTTTTTCATTCTTCTCACTAGTGTTGTTATAAATTCTTTTGAATTCACCCAAAAGGTAATGATTGTAATAAATGTCCAGGGTGCATGCTAGTGGCATGCAAAAACATATTCACTGAGGTTAACTTTCTAAATGGCCTGAATGCAATATGTTCTCCATTAACAAACAGGGTCACATCCAAAAAATTAATATGTTTCCTATTCAATTCATAAGAAAATGTTAATCCATGTTCATTATTTTCAAGAGTCTCAAAAAAAATCCAAAAATTGACTAGCATCACCCTTACAGATAAAGATAAGGTAATCAATAAACCGCTTGTATAGTATAACATTACTTTTGAAAAACAGAGTTGGATAAATAAATTTCCTCTCAAAAAATCCCATATAGATAATAACATATGAGGGCACAAAGGCAGCCCCCATAGCCGTACCTTTTAACTGCAGAAAAATCTCATTATTAAAAGAAAAATAATTATGGGTTAAACTAAACTCAAGTAAATTAATCAAAAAGGTAGTTCTGGGTCCATCATCCAACATCTCCATAATTGATTCTAAACCCCATCTTAAATTAATATTTGTATAAAGTGATTTAACATCAATAGTCAACCAATAATAGTCTTTCTGACATCTAATCTGAGATAGTTCACACAATAAGTCCTGAGTATTTGATATATGCGCCACAACCTTCTTTAAATGTGCTTTTAAGTGGAAATCCAAAAAAATATTAACATTACTTAGAAAAGAACCAACCCCTGATACAACTGGTCTACCTTGGGGTTTATGCAAACACTTGTGCACTTTAGGCAGAGCATAAAAAATAGGAGTAATGGGTTTCTTAATGTATAATTTACAAATGTCCTTATGATCAAAGAAACCAAAATGTTCCCCTCTCTCTAATAAAGTGAAAAGCTCATCATTAAATTCTGCTATTGGGTCCTTAATTAAACATTTATACTCTTCTGTATTATTCAGTAGATCAGCTACTAAACCACAATAATTCAGTTTGTTCAAAATGACCCAATGACCTCCCTTATCAGCACACTTAAAGATAAACTCAGTCTTTTGTTTTTCCATACTTTTAAGAGCAAACCATTCATTTTTACTTAAATTATAACATTTCTTTTGCTTTAAAAATTCAGATAGTGTCACAGTAATCTCTTTAAACAAACCTTTCAAAAATACAGAGATGGCAGGCACCTTAATGTTTGGTACAAATTTCTTGTCAGTTATAGTGTTAACTTTCCATATCCTGTATGGTAACAACTAGAATGCTCAGTAAATTCATCCAGACAGAAAGATTCAGCATTATCATAGTCATAAATTAACATATTTAATAAATCCTCATCAAATTCATTATTAGAATTACCATTCTCAACAGAGTTTACATCATTTTTTTTGAAAGAAAACTTTTAAATACAATTTCCTACTAAATGCCTTCAATTCAAAATACAAGTCAGCAAAGGAAGGAAATGTGTGGGTACAAATTTACAACCCCTAGATAACACAGCTTTCACTTCATTTGACAAGTTCAAATCAGATAAATTTATAACACATAATAGTATATAATTAATAAATTTATGATTTATTTATATTTAGTTTTATATATATATTTATACATTTTTTGTAGTAAAATTATTGATGAAATAGTGAATTTAATGTATGTGATATGTACTGTGTCACTTTAAATGTGTAATACGAATTAATGATTGAATGCAAGCTGTTTGTGTTAATTAGGATGAATAAGTATATAAACCAGTTAAAAAGTGAATGTTCTGAGATCCATGAAGGCGAACGGCTGAGGTACCAGATTGTTAACTAAATAAAGAAGATACTCTGGTGAAGTGCTGGTGATTTTGTGTTTCTTATAAATAAAATAACTCCCAGTTTACTTCAAGGATATCATGGTGTATGGTAGCCCACATCTGTGACTACAGCAGTTTATTCTTTTACAGGAGACAAACCAGCACATGTGATATAATGTCAGTGCTGATGGATTCCAAGGACCAATAAAAGACTCACTGCTAATGAATTAAAGCTCTTCGGTGGCATGTATGTAGATGTATGTTTGTATATATCTATCTATCTATATATATATATATATATATATATATATATATACATTATGTAATTGTGATCTTTGGAAAAACACAACTCTAAGTATAACTGGATGAGATATGTGCCATTTCTGTGCTGTGGCACCTTGACATACAGTGATCTCACAGTCAGTATGTGTAAGTATTGGGTATCTGGAATGCAGGGGTAAAGGACTCCATGTTGAAGCACCAGTCAGGCAAAACTCCTTGCATTGGTTTAACAGCAAGTGTTGTGTCCTTTTTGAAGTTCTGGAACGTGCAGTTTCAGGATTCACATGTGATAGCCTAATGTATACATATTTACAGACACACACACACACACACACACACACACACACACACACACACACACACACACAGATATGTATGTGAGTGTATGCATTTGCACACGTACAAGTGTGTGCATGTGTGCGCGCATGCGCGTATGCACGTGCGTGCACGTGTGTGTGTGTGTGTGTGTGTGTGTGTGTGTGTGTGTGTGTGTGTGTGTGTGTGTGTGTGTGTGGTGTTGGTGGAGGGCTTCTGTACATAGAAATTGCTTTTCATTCTTCTTTGTCCATCTAGATAGATATTTTCACTTTATCTTTTCTCCTGATCACTGACTTCAGAACCTTAGGTTCTGTTTAAGTACAGTTGAACAAAAAGTCTATCATACTACACTAAATATGTACTCACTAAGTGAGCTGATATATGACAAAGCCTACTGCAAAGTAACTGCTTAGATTTTTTTCTGTTGATATTGTTCAACCAGGTGCATGTTTCGACTTTCTTTTCGTGTGGTTATGGATGCAGCCAGCTCTGGCCATTGTACTTCAGTTACATGTCAGACTAGGAAGGCATGTTCAGCCCTTGTTATATAGAGTTTGGTATCCTGTGACAGAAAACAAGGAGTTAGACAGAAAAGAACAAATAATAAAACAAATGTATCTGTATGTCTTATATAAAAACTATCTACAGCTGCAAAGGTAGACATCTAATCACAGCAGGATGGCACTGCAGAACGTCTCTGTACAGAGCAGCTGATATAGTAATAATATGCCTGTTGTAAGGACAACATGATGATATAGTAATAAAACACTGGTCTTCCAAACTGTTTGTGCCCTTTTCTTGAGCAAGAAAGGCAGTGTGATTTCAAGTTTTGGCTCATGAGCTGGTGACAACAGAAATCCTTGCAGCGTTTTGAAATATTAAGAACTGCTTGAAGCCTTTATTTACTGCAGTTTGGTAACTGGATGGGGGGGCTGGTTAAATGATCATTTTTAGCCATGATCCAAACTCCTGATGAGCAAAAATTAGTACAGAAAAATGTAAATCAAAAATACAATGTAAAAAAGGTAAGAAGAGCAAAATTATAGTAATATTCCCTATGGAGACTTTGAAGATTAAGGTCAAAACTGTGCAAATAACAATAAAGGCTTTTTATTTACCATTTTCTATCACAGTCTGGACAACAATAACAAAATTTAGAGGAAAGTAAATGAAGGAATAGAGAGAACATTCAAACACCACATAGGCAGTGATAGCAGTCAGGATTAAACAGTGGAATCTAAGATGTGAGGCACACATGAGGGGCACATCTCAAGCACCAAGTCATAGTGCTGCCCAAAGACACTGCAGGACCTGGGCATGCCCTTCTAACCCAACATATGATGTTACAGTGTGCTGTGGTCATAGCCACATGTGGCTTTAAGTGTTGAAATGACAAAATAATCAAACTGTGCTGAGCTGAGGGTGTCGGAAAAGGAAATCCTAACAGATACCCACTGCAGAAACCGCTTGATGCCAGATATGCTATTTCCTGTCAGCTGTAAAAACAATCAGAAACTTGTGTACTGAAGCCCAATTGTTATATCCTGGATGTGGGAAGGCATGTGTTATTGTACAAAAAGGTTTTGAAGAATTTCCTCAAACCGAACAGCATGTCTTCCAATGTATTTCCTGTACAGAACATCAGATATCATAACAAGTGAAGGAATGACTCCAGGGTTCTCCTGGTGACCTGCTGAACATGTTCATTTACTTTCCTTTTCCATTTAGTCCAGCACCCCATTTCCAGCAATCCTTTAAAGATTTTTATTTATTTATTTATTGAAGCTATAGGATCTAAGTCCATTTTTAAACTCCTTCTTGAACCCCTGCAAAACATATATACACACATATCTTGTCCTAATATTCCAGTTTAAGGGTATAGCAATCATTTTTCCAGGCAGGTTGTGTAATAGATATATATATATATATATATATATATATATATATATATATATATACATAAATGTATGTCTCTAGCCATTTTAACATTCAGTTTTAACAGTTAATTTTCATTGAAAGCTCAAGCAAATCACTGTGTCTCATTTTAGTCAATACTTAATACACTAAAGGCAGGATGGATACAAATAAACTTTTTTATGTGACATAATGATAAAAAAAAAGCCTAATACCAGCATTTGTTTGCATACACTTGTGTGCATCTATAGGTATCACACACACACACACACACACACACACACACACACACACACACACACACACACACACACACACACACACACATATACACACACACACACACACACTTGCATACATACACACACACACACGCACACACTTGCATACACACACACACACACACACACACACACACACACACACACACACACACACACACACACACACACACACACACACACACATACACAGCTTTCTCTAAAATCATTGCTAATCAGGTTTCCTAACTGGGATTATCCTTGTAATGATAGGAAATTCCACGGACAAATAGATACATATCTTTTTTCAGAGGCTGACATCTGGAATAACATTACAGGTTCATGTATATACTAGACTAATGGTTATTAGGGTCCTTAAAAGCTTAGCCATTCAACCCAAATATGACCCACACATTTGTTTTATATTGGATTTGGGGGAGGGGGTGATTTACTGACTGCCTCTGTCCATCACAGTCATAGTAGCCAGACCAGGGGTGAATTTCTGATTCCCCATGCATTGGTCCAAGTTGTGCTTTAATAGGGATAGAGAGGAACTCTGCTTCACAGGGATGAGGAGTCTCTTCCAGAGAATGGGAATTCTTTGAGAAACATGTCTGTCTCCCTAACATGTCCTATTTGAGTTGCAAGCAAAATATGGGTCTTTTAATGTAGTTATTCAGATGCTGCTTATTTTGTAGATGTGTAAAAGATTCATCAAAATAGGTCCATGGATGGCTTGTATGCCAGACAAGGCTTGCAGACAATTAGAATAGGGCATTGTATTTACTCTCTGTAATATTTTTGTAAAGAATGTTTGTGGACAATCCAGTTGCTTCATGTATCTAGTCAGGTACAAACCCAGGGGGGCATTATATTTTATGATGGACCTGATGGTGGATGAGTAACAGTAGTATGATGACCTCTCTGGACCTAGATGTCATGCCTCTGCATATACGTTCAGCAGCATAGAATGATTTTCATACTACCTTGGACACATGTTGGTCGTAGGTTAGGTTAGGTAGAAATATCTACATGACTTCCCAGATACCTGACTAATGAAACAACTTTTTGGGGAGTTTTATTGATTATGTAGTTACCCACCCTGGCAGACATACCAAACGGTACTATAATGCATTTCTTGGTACTGAGTTTTAAGACATGGCTTTGACACCAAGTGTTTGTATAAGATACACCCTGCAATGTATAAGATACACCCTACAATGTATATGATACACCCTACACTGATTGACTACATTACAGTAACCATGAAACAGTGGCAGACCACTTTGCAATTAAGCAATGATAAAGGACAGATTATTATCCCAGGGATAAAAATTCAAAGAGGGATATTCCAGGGTGACTCTCTGTCACCCTTGCTATTCTGCCTTGCCATTAACCCATTAAGCTGTTCACTTAACAGCTTAGGCCATGGCTATAATTTGGCTTCTGGAAAACAACAAAGTCTAATGACTTCTCATCTTCTCTTTGTCGATGATTTAAAATTGTATAGCTCATCAGATGAGGAACTGAAAGCACAGCTGCAGGTTGTCAAAACATTTTCAGATGATATTAGAATGCCATTTGGTCTTGATAAATGTGCAAAAGCAACCTTTAAAAAAGGAAAATTGCAGCACCAGGAAAACATCAGTTTGGGACAAGAATGTGGTATAAAAGAACTTGAGCAAGAGGGGGTGTATAAATACTTGGGAACTGATGAAGGATCAGCAATAAAACATGAACAAATGTGAATAAAGCTTAGTAAGGAGTACTTTAGAAGACTTAAATTAATACTGAAAACAGTATTGACACCTAGGAACAAGATCCAAGCTATAAATCAATTTGCTCTTCCTGTCCTAACTTATAGTTTTGGAGTGATTGACTGGCCCTCAAAAAGTGTTGGATAGATTGGATATTAAAACAAGAAGGATGCTTCATGTTTACCAAATGATCTATAAAATCAGTGTATACCAAGATTATATATTTCCCATTCTGAAGGAGGGATAGGCCTCCCTGAAATTGATTACATGTATAGATCTGCAATAGTGGGA
>NC_056731.1:86342267-86437267 GCF_019279795.1 Protopterus annectens
TTTGTTTTACAAGAGGGGTTGAAAAAACAATAATCCTGTTTTTGACAATGACTTTATTTTTTTTTAATTATCCAGTTTATTTGTCTGGGAATTCCTTGGTAGGGTCAGCAAATAAAAAAAAAATATTGTGCGTTATTAAAAAGAATAATACTTGATGATTAAGTGGGAAAAATGATTGTTGTGCAGTTTGAACAATGTGTACAAGAACATTAAAAGTTGTTAATTTCCTTGCTACTAATATGCTTCCATTCTTTTCTGATGACTTTCCAGTGCTCCTTTAAAACATGTTATTGTTGATATGATATGATTATTCCATGGTGGTGCAGCGGTAGCATTGTTGCCTCACAGCAAGAGGTTCTCCTGTTCGATTCTCGGCTGGAGTGCGGGGAGTGCCTTCTGTGTGGAGTCTGCATGTCCTCCCCATGGTTAGGTGGGCATTCGAAATACATGTGTAAATGGGTGTGCCTTCACTGAAGGTCGAACGTTGAGCTGGCACCTTGGCATTCGTGAAAATCTACTGCCAATCATTAGCAGACTGGAGTTCCTCTGTGGCAACCCCTAACAAGGAAAAGCCGAAAGACAACAACATTGTTGATATTATATGGGTAAAGATGAAGCCCAGAGTGGTATGGGACAAACTGATAATAACAAAACAAGTGGTATGGCTAGATGTGTCATAACTGAATCAATGCTATGAAGCAACTTAAAATTATTTTGTTTGTCAGAAGTAGATAATGAGGCTATGTGGAAATCCTTGGCTTTACCATGTCATGCAGATAAAAATAAAAACAAGACGGCTTATTTCTGCTAGTTTTTGGAGTGCAGATGTGGATACCCTTAGCTTCTGAAACAGTTTTTGGGATGATTTAAAAGGTTATGAGACAGAATGTGGTTAATGCATAGACCAAAATTGTAGCTCCTATTCAGTATACCAAAAGTGAGTGATAACAGAGAGGAAAGGGCTTTGTAACTGGTGAAAGAGAACTCCAAAGAGGTCTCATTATATCTTTCCAAGGGTGCAAGAAATTTCCTTGGAGATGTATGGATAACAACAGAAGTACCTGTAAGCATATTGTGATGTTGCTTGTAGCTGCCTGATGCAAGGTGACAGTTCAGGAAGTCATAAATGCATTGTTCTCATGGCTGGTTAGGTTTACTAGCAGGTTATTTTTGATATATTGGGATGTCACAGTCAATCAGAGTTTGAGCAAAGACTCTACTCTGTTCTGATGGTTGTCTTTAGAATGGTGACCATGTGCATGAAGGACTACAGAACTTGCCTGACTGATAAGAGCACAGAGATCAATTTAACCAACAGGCTAAAGGATGAGATTTAGAACTAAAGGAAGGCTACAGCTAGAAAGGCCTGGTTTACATAACTAAACAATAATCCCTGACTCTGCAAAGGACTATGATGGACTTCAGATATGCTGCTGCTGCCTACAGGGATTAAACATTGGATGGAAAATATGTTGATTTGGGGTTATACTAATGCAGCTTTGGGTAAGGTGAGCATAGATCCCTGGAAATGTATTCCTTTATTTATTCTTTTTGACCAGATTAGTTCCACTAGGCTGATGCTGTATTTTTTGGGGAGACGTGAGGTGGCATTTATACTACCAGGGAAAATTTGGCCAGGGCATCAAAGAATTTCCCCTAATCTTTTCAACAGGAGCCATGCAATCTTTTACATCCACCTGAACCACCATCTCAAGCAGATGAGACCTTAGTTTAGCATCTCGTTCAAAGGATGACCCAGTCAGTAGTGTAGTACCACTCCTTCCTGATGCAAAGCACTCATACCAACCCCCATGTGTTTCTCTGTTCCATCAGCGGAGTCAGGTTTTAAACTTTACTCATCCTGGCAAAAAAATCACAGAACTTTTTACACCATAGAAAAGTATTTTAGTTTATGTGCACTCTGATGTGGGTCTATGTTTACCACCGAACATTCATTCAGCAAACATTCATTTCAGTGAACAGGAAAGTAACCAGTTGGCCAACACTTCTCTGTCTGCCATTTTTCCCACTGTAGTGCTGTTTTGGAGTTGGTATATACAGTTAGCGGGGAGTGTGTGGGGTGTGGTGGGGTGAAGCCCCACACCTGGGTAGGTTTTAAATACTGTGGTGTGTTTGACGGGGAAGTGTTTGCTAAGTAGTTACTTTCCCTGTCAAAAAAATGAACATTTGCTGAATGAACATTTGATGGATATGGCTCAGTGTTTAGCTATTCGATGCAAATGTCATTTGATGATTAAACAAAGACCCTCTGGTGCATTATTATCCTTTATCTGCATTCTTGGTAGGTCATCAAAATTCTGTACTATTCTATATCATTAGTCCATCTTCAAAGATACCGAAATTCCCCTAAATTTGTCAAGTTAACATTATTTGCTAAAAGTAAAGTAAAAATGTATTCACTGCACATGCAAGAAAGAGTTACTGACACACACAAAATACTGTGCCGCCTAAAAACAACCTATCTAAAAAAACCTGAAATTTAAAATTCCCTAAAGCCAGATCTACTCTTATTTCAGTTTAAAACTCTTTAATAAAATACTAACTAACTAAATAAATGAATGAATTAATTGTCTGGCTGTTGATGTAGAGAGTTAAGGCTATGACTTATGGTAAAAGGTTTGATTTCCTCAGCCCTCACTTGTCTACTGTGTGACCTTGGGCTGGGCTTCTCAATGTTTCCCTGGATTGCAAGCATAGTAACTATCCATAAAGCTATAGAAAGTTGGACCACATATTATATTCATTATAAAGATAAAAAGTAACTGTGCTATGTACTTCATAAACAAAAGAGAGGAACTGATACCAGTAAAAATAGCCAGCCCATCTAAAACAACCATGAAATCTAAAACTGCACTTGAGTTTAATGCAGAAAGGATAAATAAAATAAGAAACTGAAACAGAGACCACACTTCCATTTACTACCAATTAAAAAATGTAGCATTAGATACAACACAATCTATACACATGCCCATAAAACTATACTGCCCACCTAAATAAACTACCTGTATATCAAAGTCATTCTTATTAGGGAGTAACAATTACAGCTCAAGTTATAAAAATCTCAAATAAGCAGTATCTGCAACTAACAAATCAGACACTACCAGCAAAAACAAACCTTATTCCAATTGCTCAAGGGACCTAAAATAGACAAAGTAAAAAAAATGTAGCTATAAAACTAAGAAATACTAACATAAGCCTAACTAGTCTACTAAATTTCACCAACTTATTTAAAAAATCATTGCAATTTACCTTAGCAATTATAGGAGAAAACCATTCATGGGACTGTGTGTTAATAAAAACCTGTACAAACTGCATTAATTATAAGCTTAGGTATTTGAATATATCCCTCTTCAGGTTTTGGGAACAAATTAAAAAATAACAAATACAATAAATAAATCAAAGGCCTTCTCTAAGCCTACAATTCAAACACCAGATCTTCATGCATTCCACATATCTATCTGCACACACACACACACACACACACACACACACACACACACACACACACACACACACACACACACACACAAAAACATGGAATACATGGATGTCTGACATACAATAAATTAAATGTTTCTTGCTTTGGGGTATGGGAATTCAGATCATGATAAGAAATTCATTACCAAAATACTTATTTCAGTATGACTTAAGCCTTTTATTTAATTTCTGATATGGAAATTACAGGTAAACTGTGCACAACAAATGTTAATTCGTAATTTACACTGTGGGTGAAGCATTGGCTTAAAAATTAAATGCAAGTTAAGGAAGGAAAGCCTTCTGTTAGGCTCAGCAGAAATGACCAGTAGAATCTTACAACTGGGATTTTCTTTTCAAATATTCCTGTAGGCAGGAACTAAGGGTAACAGAGTGCTCATGAGAGCGAGAATTTATGGGAAAAAAGCTATTATCCCCCAAAAATGAAACTGTACTTCAAGAGCATTTTGTTAAAATATATGCTTGGAAAAGTGACAACACCTCTCCTTCATCATAGAAACAGCAGCATCCTTACATTTGTCAAGAAAGAGAAAATAACAATTGTATACAAAACAGAAAGCCAACTCCTTGATACTGATAATGCTGTTAGAGGCTTCCTGAACCTTATGGATGATTAATGCAAGTTTGATTAAAGTGTTTCCAGTGTAAATAGAACATTTCATGCAGTTGCCCATAAGATGCTAAAAGGCATGCATACCAAAGTCTGCAAGGTTACTCTTTCTGTCCGGACATCACTAATTCCTCTCATTATGTAATCGAATGCATTGTAGAGCTGTCACTCCAGCATGCAGTGCATGCTGAAAAATCATAGATAGTTGAGAAAAATATATTTCTAGGGCTGTAAAACAACAGGTGTTTCAAAAGACAGCAAGCATTGCCAGAATATTCAGTAACATACACTTCTTAGAGGTGGCCCCTGTCTTATATTTAAAGCAATATCAGATCTGGTTCTGTCTGAAAACCTATATCTGAACACACAGATGATGGAGGTCACACAAGGAACCAGAATCCTAATGCTCAAGGTAATAGGAAAATTAGATAGATGCATTATGATATCTACCAAATTTGTAATATTCTGGAAAATATATCACTGAGGATTACAGTTAGTCAGTAATGCCAGACATTAACATTTTCTTAAGTATTATTCTTTAGAAAATGCATGCTGATGTAAAATCTGTTATTGCTGCTTTTCGTAAATAAATCACTGACGATTGCACCCGGTCGGTAATGCCAGATATAAATTTACACTTCTTATTCTTTGGAAAATGCATGTAGCTGCAAAACCTATTATTCTGACTTTTCTTAGCGTTCTCTCTCACTGTCTATCCCCTACCCCCTTAGTATTTCTGTCTCTTCCCCACTCTCTTTCTCATCCTTTCTCTCTCTCTCTCTCTCTCTTAGAACACCTAACACGCCAATAGCTTGCAAAAGGTTTGTGACATCAATACAGTGAAAAAAAGCCACTAAATCAAAACTGCTAAGTTTTTTTAGCTACTTCAGCATTCAGTTTCAGCACCGCTAACAATACTATTAGCACAGGAATAATTAAAAAAAAAAAACCTGCCTGCATTAACTGAGAGTAGGAAAAGACTCATGGCTTGCCGATGTTCACATTCTAACACTGACAAACTATGACATTTCCTTTCCTGCTCTCAGTTAGTGAGGAAGTGGGGCATGAGTTGTTAAACCATTACTGTCGTACAGACAACAATACAGGTGGCAACCATATATGTGAGTATGTGTTTGCATTTGTCGCGGACAGGCATCTTGTCCTGGATTAGTTTGTCTGCCTTGTATCCAGTGAAATCCAAAATAGGCTCTGGCTTCCTGCAGCCTGACTCACATGACATGGATCCTGGGAACATGAATGAATGAAACAATGAATGAACAAATTGAATAGAACACACTGTTGCTCTTCCAAGTTACTATTTTTGTTTTACTTGCTGAAATAAATACACCTTTTCTCTTACGGTCTCCACCAGGGAAAAAAATTCTCATAACTATACCTGCCTAGTCAACAAAATACTGTAATTAAGTAATCATGGCTTATCCACTAAACATGTAGGTGTGTATGAAAAACCCCAGTCATTAGAAAACTATTTATATTCAATAATAATAATAATAATAATAATAATAATAATCATAATAAAACTCATAGAAAGTTTTTGGAAGGATGCACTCTTAAAATGGAAAATCAGAATGTGGCAAGCTGAAAATACATGCATAAATTGAATTAGTAACTGACTGCCTTAACTTATATTTATTTATTTAGTGAGATTTGTTTACCAGAAAAGTTTGACCGGGTAATAAATATCCATTGTCAGTGGAGGCCCAGGGAGAAAAATTTCCAAAGAGTTAAATGATCTAAAATACAACACTAGAACAGATGCAATTACAAAGCATCTATGCATATGTAAATATATATATATATATATATATATATATATATATATATATATATATGGATTTACTGTAGTACATCAAATTGCCAGAAAAATGAGAAGACCAAAACTGCTGTAAGAAAGAGTTTAACACGCAGAACTTAGGAAGAAAGAAAAGATACTGCACATGTCAAATAGTATTCAAACTTCTGAAATAGACAGTGTAATGAGAGGTTAGGTTAGTAAGAATGTAAAGTATTTGTTAATATAGATCATACAGGTGAGGTATCTGACAATAGGAAGCACTGCCAGAGATGCCAGATGAAATAAGCCATTGAATTTGTAACATATGCCAGCACAGCTAGCTGGAATTTTATAAATAATTATATGCCATTTGTATTTCAAACTGATTTGTACAGATAAGATGTTTGTGCTGAAAATGTATTTGTGAGGTTTGCTTGTTTTAAAATGTATCAGCAGTGTGCCCTGCTGGAAGGAAACGAGATGTACATGCATTATTGTAATTGTTTAAATGTACACATTATAACAGCATATACTGGAAGTGAAGAGTTTAATCTTAATCCACCTGCATTTGCAAACTATTCTTGAAATTAAATTACTTTATGGGTTAAGCCATAAAGATATTAGCCCACAATTCTGAATGGAACCAGAAACACAATATTTATGCTAGGGTTGGAAGCTCCTGTAGGAAGAGTGAAATTGTTTTATGGTTTTATGACTTTCAGCAGATGCATCACATCTGAGCAAAGCTGTATCTGTCGGTATGGTAACACATAGGTGCTAAAACTCAGGTAACTACTAGTGATGGGGGATAGTGCAGGAAACAGAGTCAGATGACCAGATGTATGTGATGTCATTCTGTACAAAAATAATGTTTTAATATTAAAGGAGAGTGAAGTCTCAGCAGCATTCTGTATTCTGTCTTGGACCTGAGAACAAGAACCACTCACCCATCTTGCCTTGCTCTATTCAGTAAGTAGAAACAGTAATTCTTTTAGTCAGTCAGGAATAGATAGTAAAATTAGCTAAACACTGTTTTTCTATAATTGTGTGAAACTTTCCATCAGTGTTATTTTTAATATTCCCTGTGACTAAAACTCTGGTGCTTACTGTAAATCAATATTTAGTATTTTCATGTTCTTTTATTATTAAATATATATTTAAATTTCTCATTGTGGCTGGTCCTTTTTAGAAAATATTTAAGCTTTGAGAGTATTTGCATATATTTATTTGGTGATAACTATGGCCACTCCTGAAAGCCTTGCAGTTTGGTCAATATTACTATTTGTATTAATGTTAATTTCACTCAGTATAATTGGGTAACCTTGTAAGAGCCTTAAAGTAGCTGGCAGTGACAACTACCATATAGTCTGGGCAGAAGGGGACACAGCAGGTGAATCTGTGCCTGCCTTTCACAGGTGTGTGTGTGTGTGTGTGTGTGTGTGTGTGTGTGTGTGTGTGTGTGTGTGTGTGTGTGTGTGTGTGTGTGTGTGTGTGTGTGTGTGTGTGTGTGTGTGTGTGTGTGTGTCAGCTGCTTGGGGCAGGGTCACAAAGCACTGGTTTAACAGAGAGGGTGTGAAAGGACTTATATAGTTTGGAACCCCAGCTAAGGACTCAGCTCTAAGCTGTGCCAGTGGGGAATATTTTTGAGTATCTAGACAGATACAGAGAGCAACCAGCTCCCAGACTGAGTGTGTTCTCTGGGTGCTCTTAAAGGAAATTGTGCTTGATGCAGAGAGGTCGGCATCTGGAAATACTATCTATTTGTATTCCAAGTGAACATCCCTCTCCAGTGTCAGTGGTGAGGATTCAGGCTCCTTGATTACTGTCCCAGTGTGGCAATGTCACAAGTTACCTGGGCATAGTCACATGAGTTAGTGATAAATTCTTTGAGAGAGGACTTAAATAGGGTCTATATCAGTTCACTGAAATGGCTGAAGTTCAAACACCATATGTTTGAACTTCTAACCACGAAGTACAATAACATAGAAGTCTTAGAACAGTGATTTTTTTTTGCTAGGGAAAAAAATTGCTGTTCCAAGAAACACACACACAACACAAGCACACCAAAAAAACAGCAATCTACACACAAACACTTACAATCCTACATCTAACCCTAGACTAAACTGAACATACACTATCTATCCACTTACCTTAACCCAAACCCTAACCCTAAGTTCCGTCACTATCGCACACTCATCTGACCCGCGGCCTAACCCTAACTCACCTATCCCACCCTAACCCTAAAGTCTGTCACTATTGCACACCCACCTCACCCATGCCCTAACCCTAACTCACCTAACCTGTGCCCTAACCCTAACGTCCACACAATCACATACTTACCTGAACCCGACCTGTAACTTCCCACCAAAGTCCTGATAATTGCAAAGCCACAGAAACGGCCTACTGAATTCTTTCCCTGGGAAAGAAAGTGGTCTTCTGCGGCTTCGCGATAATCAGTGTTCGAACTTCACAGTTTGAACATCTGGTGTTCGATTGTCAGCCGTTTAGATGGACTGATATAGACCCCTTAAATACATGCAGGCTAGATATAGTTCTGATTGAATTTGGGATAGAGTTCCATAGTTTGCATATGCAGTGTGAGTATAAACCTTTAAACTAAAATAAAATGAATAAATGCCAAGAAGGCGAAAACCAGGAACCGAAACAAAAATAAAAATAAATAAGTCACATATAATGGTATTCCCACAGTCCAACTTTAATGAGAAAAACAATATATAATAAAAATGACTAAGCGCTTTCGCAGTGACTTCTTTATGGCTTCATCAGAATCATAAAATATATTAAAACAGCAGTTCACTTATAAAACATATTAATTAATCAACAACCAATCTGCTCACTTGTCATTAAAAAACCTTGATGTAACAATCAACTTTTAAAAATCCATTAAAGATTTCTTAAATAAATGACTCCATCCAACCTAACATTAACCATTAATGTATTACTATTACACTTATCCTACATTTAAGCGTCGTTTCGATGTCTTATTCTTTTATTCATTTTTTCTATATAGACATTTAAATAAAAATATAAAGTTAATACAAATCAAAATACTGTGTATACAATTGTAAATAGAAATAAAAATAATAATGATTAATTAATACCTTATACCCTTGCTGCTGTTTGTTTAAGAATAGGGGCTACTGATATAAAATCTTTCAGCCCAGGTTTGTACATGGCATTTAATTCAGTTGCCATTTAGACTCTCTAGCTTCTAGTTCAAGCTTTACATTTCCACCACCTGTCAGTGATGAAAAATATAAATCTTTTATAATTCAGGCACTCTGAAGTATGCATGTACAAAGCATTATGTTTATTTTTGTTCTTAATATCTCTAAGATGTTCAGTAATATGGTCTCATAATTTCCGTATAGCTTTTTTCTACATAGAAACTTAGACATGATACACAAGTAGCTAAGTAAACCATCATACTCATATAAACAGTTGCATCGGCCAGGACAACCAATGGTGCAGTAATATCCACTGACCGAAATACAGGGGCCATCACTGATGTTTTTGCAAATCTTGCAAGACCCACATTTATACATTAACGATTTATGTACCTTGTTAGACTTAAATTCTCCATCTAAGATATTCTTTATATTCCTACCCCTACTGTATACTACCCGAGGTCTTAATCCTATTTTCTTTTTCATTTCGTTGTCAAAATTCAAATCCCATAATTTAGTAATACATGCCACGAAACATGGTATTTCCTGATTGTATTGTAAAACTAATGCACGATTGTCCATTTTGGACTGAGTGTCCATATGGTTTGTGTTGGATGTTTCCAAAATGGGATTAAATATAGTTCCTCTCTTCTTTAATATTTCCTTCTTGACATTTAGAAGTAACTTCATAGGGTATCCCCCTTTTCCTGAACATCCTAATCAAAATATATTTCCTTCCTAAACAATTCATCATCACTAATGAGGCATGATAATTTAACCATCTGACCCTTTATGATACTTTTCCTTTGGTGTTCTGGGTGGCAACTGTCATCGTGAAGCAACATATTGGAATATGTTTCCTTCCTGTGGATAGTGCTTATCAATGTCTCATTGATCACTTATGTAAATACAGAAACATCGACACATATTGAGCGAACCATGGAAACACTGAATGTCCTAAACCATGAAATTCAAAATGTCGAATCGTCATTGTTGGTCAATCCCACCACGTGCTACGTACTACCTACTGAAACAAAATAAATAATCCACATACATACACTTAACAAAACCCTACTTCTAATCCTAAAGTAAAGCTTGCATATATTACTATGTATGTACTTACCTTAACCCGCACCCTAACCCTAAGGTCCATAACTATTGCACACTTACCTTAAGGAGCTGTACCAAAGAAGGGCCAACTATGATGATTCGACATTTTGAATTTCACACTTCAGGACGTTCAGTGTTTTTGTGGTTTGCTGAATATGTGTTGACGTTTCTGTATTTGCGTAAGTGGAGTTTTGCGGTTGTAATAGGGAACCCTTTAATTATATGAATATCTAAGAAATCAGTTTCTTTATTGTGCCACTTATGTGTGAATTTAAGAAAGGTAGTTGTGCTATTGAGGTGGTCAAGAAATTTTAAAACTTCACTATCCTGTCTTCACCACAAAATTAGAATGTCATCCAAGAATCTGACATACAATAAAATGTTGGCCATAAAGGTAGAGGAAAACACACAGCATTTCTCCCACTCTAGGAGTACCAAATTTGCAAACACTGGTGAACACTTGGCCCCCATGACTACCCTGGCCACTTGATGACAAAATTCTCCTTCAAACATCATAAAATTTTTGGTCAAAACCACTTCCATAAATTCCACCAACAAATTGGTCTTGTTGTTACCAATCTTACTACATCCCATCAAACATTCATGAAAGAGGTCTAACCCCTCCTTATGTGGTATCACCGAAAATAAGTTAATCACATTCACAGTTAGGAAAGAAAATTCATTTTTTTCAGTGCTGACTTGTCTTAGTAATTCTAGACAGTGCCACGAGTCTCTTAAAATATGTGTAACTTCACTCACAACCATGCTAGCCCATCTATCGATATATGCAGCTATGTGTTCTGTCTTTGACTCTCTAGCTGCCACGATAGGTCTAAATGGAGGATTGTATAGATTCTTGTGAATCTTAGGTATCCCAAATATAGTAGTAGCATGGGGTAGTTGGTGTCTCAACTGTTAAAAATTTTAGCTCACTCATATCAATGCTATTTTGAAATAAGGCATCTAATAGGAAGCTGTCTATTCTGGCATAAGCTCTGTTCATCTCACTTTTCTAAACCATACAGTACGTTGAGGAGTTATTCAAAATGTCATACATTTTAGAGACATAGTCTATCTGTGTCATTATACCAATTTCCCCTCCCTTGTCTAGTTTCATGACTCTATATTTTTTATTACCAGCCAGTTCTTTCAAAGCCCTTGCTTCTTCATATGTTAAGTTATTATGTTTACATTTTCTCTCCTTAACAATTTTCCTAAATTCCTGTTCACACATTTTTTCAAACGTGGCAATGGCTGGATGACTTGGAGGGATGAACAGACTTTTACATTGCAAACAAATGCCCCTATTCACTTCAGTCATTTGATTTTTAAAAAAAATAAACATAAATTCAGTTGTCTAATGCATAATTTTAGACCAAAAGAATAGTGGCAATGTCTGTTTTATAATCAGGAGGAAATGAAATACCATTCTTCAATAAATCCAGATGTACATCACATATATGTAAATCACTGAAATTATATATAGAAAAACCATCACTTTCATTTATGTTCCATATCATCTCAACATTTTGTTCAACACTGTCAAAGCCCTGATAATCACTGAAACTATTGTTATTGTCAAATGCATTTATTTGAATCAATAATGAACTCCTCTCCAACCCCCTCATTGTCCCCTGTTGTAAAAATTGTTGTTGTTGTTCTGCCAGCCCCTCTGTGGCGCATTCCCTTGATTTCTCAGTCTTTCTGATCTCCTTAGCTGTATTCCCTGGTCCAATTCACTGTCAGTTATATTGTTTTTTTCCCTCTCATTTTCTAGAGAATTATTATTCTGAACACTTTCATTGACCGAAACAAGAGTACTGGAATTATCATTCTGTCTGTACTGAGAACTAATCAGATAAGCTTTGTTATTCAAATAGTCATAACTATCCCTCTCTGATTTACACTGCTTCCTTTTCATATTGTCCTTAACAATCTGCCTCCAGAATCTACTCCAACTCTATCGCACCACCAGACCACAAAGATCCAGCAACAAAAATCACTTGCAGATCACTAAAGCCAATAACTCTGCTGGTGAAGCACTATTCTCTTGCGCCATAGCCAAATTATGGAACTCACTCCCACCCACAATTACCTCCGTACCATCATGCACCCATTTCAAAACTTTACTAAAAGCGCACCTAAAAACATGCTGGCTATGCCCTTGCAACTCCCAATCTAATATCATCCACCTCATCCAACCACTACCTTTCTTTACACTCCACTAACTACCTTGATTATAGCAAGCTCAGATGCTCATAAGCCTAGTACTTATTATACAGCAGGAACTTCTCATTGTAACATTTGTTAATGTCTGTTATGTACTTCACAGGTAAGGATTCTAATTGTCCACTGATATACTATGTTCTTCATCTGTAAATATGTTGTAAGTAATTGCTATGTTAAATTGTTAATCACTATGTAATCCAATGTAACTACTGTCTGTTTATTTTACTGTGGAGCTTTTCTCCCCGGGCCTCCACTGAAAATGGACCTACATCCAGTCGGACACTCACGGTCAACAAATTTAAATAAATAAACAAATAAATAAACAAAGCTCCCAATGTCATTTAGTACTTTTCTATAACTCAAGGTATATTGTTCAAATAGTAAATCAATTACAATACGTTGATTAAGTGTCACAATTTCATTATGCAATAAAGCCAACTTACTTTGATTACTTTTAATGATTATGTCCATCATTTTGAACCCGGTTCTGTTGAAGAGGCCAATTAATTCATGGTATGCTGAGGACTCAGCCTCAGTTCCCATCAGTTGTTTCCATAATCTAAGACCCTTTGGGACCTGCTTCAGGGCCAAAGATTTACTTATAAAAGCATTATCTAGTTGAAGTTTGCTATATTTTTTACATAGTTTTTCAAAAGTATTCAGCTGTATTTTCAGTGGTAATCTTTGATTTGAGGTCTCGTTCGTATTAGTGAAGTTTATATTAAAAGATGCAGACCATTCTGTAAAGTCTGTTTTTTCAAAGGTGTTGCGATTGGTCGCTGTGTTTGATTAACATCCGGAGCCAGTGGAGATTGTAGAGTAAAAAGCTCTGCTTGCATGCTGGTTAGCGTATTTAAAGCTGTGTGTTAGATCTCCCTTCCATAACAACGGCTGTCAACCTTTGAACTGACTGTGCAAACTTAGCCAATAAAGCCTTCATTCTCGCCCAAATTGGAGAAAACAGGAAAACCTGCAGTAGGACTTGAATGAACTAATAAACTAAAATCTCAGTGATACCACATGTATACGACTTATTTATTTTTAGTTTTGTTTTGAGTATAAACCTTGCCTATACTTTTCTTTGATTTACAGATTTCAAGTAGGTTTTTGTCTTGAGAGCACAGAAGATTATTTGGGAGACATAATGAAGTATTGAAGTATTCAGGAGATAGAAGGGCAGGTAGAGGGGTTATTTAGTATTTTATTAGTTAGCAGAAGTTGCATATGGACTATTTGATGTTGGAGTTTTAACCAGCTGAGAGCTTGTTATGCAAAACAATGATGAGCTTTATGTAGCAGGTTAGTTGCAAATCTACCTATCTTATTATAGCATTGCTCCAATTGTGATTTATGAGAGATCTGGATGTTAGTCAAAATGGGTGAGACACAGAGAAGAGAAAATAAAATTAAGAGTTAGCTAAGACTATTCTACTAGAAGGACATTTTTTTGCTCTATATAGTAGACCTTGCTTTTGATGAGCTATTTTGTACAGTTTTGTATGTGAAGATCATACTTTAAGTTGTCATCTATGGGATTCCAAGCAATTTGGCATGGGTAACATCTTCTATCGCTATATTGCTTAAAGAGGTAATGTGCTAGTTACTTTTAACATTGGCATGGGGCTTTGGAAAAAATAGTAGTAGTTTAGTCTTTTTGGGATAAAGTGAAGTTTAGTTTTGATGTAGTCACAGTCTGACTGAGTTAAAGGCATTCCATGTCATGAATTGTAGTTGAAGTAGGTTATTTGATGAGCAAATGAGAGATGAGCCACCTGCATACTGACTAAGGCAAGCCTACTGAGAGGAGGTTCATAGCTTACTGATGAACATGTTAAAGAGCAGTGGACCAAGAATAGAGCCTTGAGGAATGCTTGATTTAACTATTAGAACAGGAAAAAAAGAACAGAACCATTTGACACATTAATATCTTTCATATATGTAGTTAGAGAACCATAGAAGAGTTGAGTTGAAAAAGCCCAGAGACGACATTTGAGTCAGAGGTTTCTCATGTGACACTGTGACAAAAACTTTTGAGAGATCTAGCAAAGCAGAAGAGATAAGCTTTTGTTGATTTCTAGCCTTGTTAATGTTGTTGAAAATGCTGAGGACAGCTCTAGGGGTGCCATGGCCTTGTCTGGAACCATGCTGTGTTGGGATAAGGAGATCATTTTGCAAAAGGTACTGAAGGGGTTGTTTCTGAATATACTTTTCCAAGATCTTAGAAAGGAGACAAGATGGCAATTGGTATAAAGTTAGAGGTTTCAGAGGAGTTGCCTCTTTTATAGAGGGGAATCATGAAGAATTTCTTTACCACTAGGCAGGGACATTAGAGTCATGAATACGTCTCTTAATGAGGATTGAGAATGGGTATGCTATAGAGTCAGTGGTGAGCTTAAGGTTCTCAGCAGGGAGATCATCACTAGAAGGAGAACAGGGTTTAAGTTTTTTTAATAACTTTAACATATGATGTGGAAACAGGTTGGAGACTGACGGCAATGATGTCAGGGCTAGTAGAGTTTTGAGGCAGTTCAAATGGCTGGGGAGAGCTGAATGCAAAACAGGCTATGATATTGATGAAGAAGGTGTTACATTTGGTAGCTGTTTTTGAGGGGGATTAGTCTGGATGGGGGTTTGGTGATGAAGGAGAGCCAGGTTGAAAACTTCCTTAATTGAACTCCAGAATTTCTTTTTTTTATGATTATCTCATGGGTCAGGCTAATATTTTTTGTCTAGGTGAATTTGCTTCTTGGTGAGGTTGTGCATCTCCTTATATAGTTGTAAAGGTTGAGAGGGTTTATCTATATGCAATTGTTTGCATGCTTTGTCACTTTGTTGAATGAGAATTCTTGTAGAATGAGACAGTCAAGGTGGATGAGTATGTTTTACTCTTTTACTTCTTGCGGGGGTAAGAGTATTTATGAATATATTAAGGAATTTCCAACAGCTTTGTATAGGGGTGGGGATTTGAGTGCAGACAAATCGATGCATTTTAGTAAACTATTGAGTGTATCAAGATAAAAATTGAAAGATTTTGGGTAGTTCTGATTTGATGTTTTTTAGCTGGTGAGTGAGTTCTCTATCCGTGAATAAAGGGTGATGGTCACTATATGAATCAGGTAGTACCCCTAAGGTAGCATACTTGCTGGGTGAGAAACAAGTATCCAGTCATGGTTAGAATTTTTATGACTCACTTTGCTGAGTCGAGCAGGAGAAGTGATCAGCTGTTTGAACCCATATAAGTTAAGACTAGTAGTGGAGGCGATATATGTCACAGATAACCAGTCAGTGTTATACATCACTGGATTACAACTTGTATTATGCTGGACAGCTGTCAGAAACTATATGGAATACGTTTTTCTGAGAATGTCATGTGTTACTTGAACAACCACAGGAAAAAAAACTATTGAGGTTGTATATTCACATTTACCTGTGATTTCATTTGATGACTATACTATGCAGTGCTGCTCTCTGTATCATCCATGCTTCTGTGAGGGTTGTTTGTTACCTCTGACTTCTGCGCAGCATAAACCTTTTTTCCTTGAGGCTTGAAGCACTTCAGGTGCATCTTTGCTTGCTGAATGAGGCTTGCATTGTATATTCTTACTTGAGAGATTCAGTTTGTTTGGGCAGAATTACCTTTTATAACATAATACAGTTTACCATCCCCAGTTCTAGATACATCAGTTATTTCTGTGAAGTCCCTTTACTGTCAATGTGTCAGTATACAATTTGTCTGTGCAACTTGTCTAGATGGATTTTGCATTTTGCTTCCTCTTCTGGTATACTATCCTAAGTGTTCATAAAAGAAAAAATGGCATGTAAAGGCAATCACAAATATGTCTTTTAAAAGACATCATAATCAGTGGGAGTGGCTGAATAGGTCATAGACTTGCCTTTCTAACTGAAAGTTTAGAAGATCGTGGCTTCTTTTCTTACGGCTGGTACTTGGATTCATTTTCCAGTACTGGCACTGCAGTGCACCATAAGGTGGGTGCTAAACATCTGAATGTGTCTTGATTTTACATACGCTGTCCATGCTGTACACATTTTGCATATCTCTCTTAAGGCTTTTTCCCTAGGCCTCTGTTGAAAAGGAGTTTCTTGCCAAGTCCAGCTTTTCTGGTAAACAAAATCAAATAATTTGATGAAACTTTAAACTGAGGTCCCAGCTGCCTGAGTTACTAGTAGCTAAGGTGATATAAGAAATCCTACAGCACGTCTGGAAATGTGTAGGTTTAATTTATTAAAAATAACATATTTACAAAATTATAAAGATTATGTTGTAACCATATGAACAATATATTGGTCTCTGTCCAAATTTCCCTTAATTAGTATAAATAGCATCTTAATTGATATAAATACCACTTTGAGTTTCCCTGTAACATAGGACACATACATAGTGGGACTAACTTGGTCAATAAAACATAAAGTATATAAACAAATTACCTTTGTAAAGCCAGAAGCATTTCAGCACTCTAGCTCAGAAATGTAAAATGACACACATGTCCTTAATAATGGAACTGAAGCAAAAGGCCTGACTTCACAGAGCATACAAAGGTCAGCCTTTTCTATATTAATGCATTGCCAGTTGAACAGTCCTTGTTCTGTGATTGATTTACTTCTGCAGCCTTGACTAGTGTCATTCAGATGGCATTATTTTAAAGGCGAGTGTAATATGTATTATCAGAACGCTGGTATGCAGCATTCTTATATTAACAATTTTTGCCCTAGGGTTAATGTTCATTTCGTGAACACGAGAAGCATTGTCGGACATTGAAACTCCTGAACTGCAAAGGGGTCTCTTTACTAGATGGTATCAATGGTAGCTAGAGAATGCTGCTAGTACAGTAAATAGAAGACAAATGCAGTGTGCTGTTGTTAAGGAACATAAAAGAAATATAAAACAAAACATTTCATTGTGCTAGCACAAGCAGGCTAGCACTTAGTATTTTAGATTTAAATATGAAAGCTTCTGGGTACAACCATTAGATATGTTTGCGCAGTGCACAAACATGACCAGCAATAAATACATCCCAAATTAAGAAAGTTGAAAGCAGACAAGACTGGTGGGAGGCTGAAAGAGAGTGTCACATCCATGCCTTTTAGATTAAAGAAATTAGACTGATGAAAAATGCATCTCAGTTTTCATTTTAGATTATTTTCCTGGGAAAACATAATGGTCAGTGTGCCATTTATTTATTGACTGACATTTAAATATATCCCAGTTATATAATTCTTTTGAAATATTAGACAGATACATCAGTTAGGGCTGTAAGTATGCTACCATGGTAATGTGATACACCATTTGGCTAAATAAATTCCTCTGAGCCTTCATGAATTCTTTGTACAGCTGTGTCTCTCAGGCTTTGACTGATTATGTGGTGCAGGTCAGCTATTGCAGTAAGTGAAGTGCTTTCTTTTGTTGTCCTAGAAAAAAGCATGATCCTTATGAAGCTTAACATTTCTCCTCTATATTATTTTAACAAAACCAGGCACTTCATCTGCAATAAGGTGCATTTGCAGTGATAAAAGAGATGATTATGAATTCCACTAGTACAGCTTAATTTTGTATATATTTCTCTCCGATCAAATAGTACTAAGTTCCATTTGCCTGAGTTAGCTGTATGTTAATTTAAATGATTACCTGCCACTTATCAGAAAGAGAAGAGTAATTTCCATAGTTCTCAAGCAAATTCTATCCCAGTCACTATAAATATCACTGTAGGGCTTCCTTGATGATGGCTCATGCTTCCTGTGACTAGCCTGGTCAATGCATTTAAATAATTAAATAAATGCAAATAATTTAGCTTAAAAAAGCAAGCATATGATATCATTAAAATTTGACTGTTATGACCCCTTAAATGGTTTTAAGAAATGTACACTATGATGTGTGAACACCATATTAACATCTATTACCATAGATACAGTATCAGCAATTTATAAGTCCCTTTGTTCAACAAGCAAGCAGAGAGTAAGGAAAAGAGGTTCATTACTGTTAGCAGAAAACTGAATAAATTGTGACTACAATGTAGAGATACTCGACTCTGAAGGAGTTACTCTACAGTCTTATCCTGTGAAAAAAGGAAGAAATTAAAGGAAACACAAAGTGTGTAAATAGGGAACAACAGATAAGTAAAAACAACCTCTTTATTTTAGAACATGTATATAGTGACAGGGATACAAAAAGTATACCATGCTGGAATACCATGTGAAAATAAAAGCCCCCCCCAAAAAAAGTAGGAAAAAAAAATGAAAAGCCCACAAACAACAAAGATGGCATCAACAGATACAAGTTGGTGTAGAACCAACTCACTTAGCACAGCTGTAGGAGAAATCAACTGCAAGATAAAGATCAAATGTAACAGTTTTTGCAGGAAAACAACGCACACACCCCCATCTTGGAGACACCCCGCCATCTCAATCTTATATATACCAGCTTCCCTGTTATACAAACATACAAAGTGGAAAACTGCCAAAAGAAAAGAGTCATTGCTGGCATATGCACTTAGAAACTTCACCCCCAGCAATTTCCTATGGAAAACCAGTGATGGAAAGTTTAGCTTTGCCAAGTTGTGCTGGAGATTTGTTTTTTCAGGTAGTGGTAAATCAAAGGACAGCCACTAGATGCAATGAGAAGCTATCATGATTCTCTGACAGAGCAAACACATAAACCGGCATACACAATAGAGATGCCTTACAAGTAGCAGAGCAGTCAGAAAAGTAAGCTTTGATGATTGTCCTTTGTAGGCACGGGGGAGACAAGCAGAAGAAAACTCTAGCATAGATATGTTTAGCTGAGGAAAGGAATTCAAATATATATTGTGATTTGTTAAAAACAAGCAGACAGATGGGAATGGAAAAGAGCAACATCTGTAGAAGAAGTATATGTGGTTTGACTTTGGTTATATAAGGTCTCCTAAGCAGATAGAAGTGCAAGTGGAAACAAAGAACATGGAGAGAGAAGAGGAAGAGAAAGAGGAAGAGAAATAGAAAAAACTAATCAAAATGGCATTGCAGTGTATGTTAGTTCCTTTACATATGCAAAGCCATGGATGTGCATGCGTATATTTGTGTGTGTATGTGTGTATGCGTGTGTGTATGTGTGTGAGTGTGCGCGTATGTGTGTGAGTGTGCGCGCATGTGTGTGTGTGTGTGTGTGTGTGTGTGTGTGTGTGTGTGTGTGTGTGTGTGTGTGTGTGCGCGCGTGCGTGTGTGTGTGTGTGTGTGTGTGTGTGTGTGTGTGTGTGTGTGTGTGTGTGTGTGTGAGAGAGACACTGCATACATTATTCAATTCCTGCCTTTTTTATACAGGAAACAGCTTTATTAAACCATCACTTACTACACAGGCAACCATACATTTATATAAATGGAAAACAAACCACATTGACACAATTTTAGTTGCAAGCACTTTACATCACAAAACATACTGACACACTCCCAATTGCAAACATGAAACATCACATATAATCTACCCAATCTTTTTCAGTCAACCATTACATAGTTCATTTAAGTCCTACCGCCTTTAAACCTCATTTCTCCCTGTATGTATTTTTCCCACAATTCCCATTTTTTCCTATGTAGTTTGCTCCTAGCCTTTTCTAGAGATCTCAGTTCTGCTTGTTTTATCTCTGTTACTGTATTTACTACTTCTAGTATAGTTGGTTTAGATTTTGATTTCCATTTTCTAGTAACTTGTTTTTTGGCAGCCACCATTATTAGACACAGCAAGGCCTTACCATACCAGGCAATTCCGATTCTGTATCATAGCTCAGAAAAATCATCGCCCTTGTCAAACCAATCTGCCCACCCAGCATCTCTAACAGTACATCTCATAGGGGATGCTTAAAATCCACCAATTCACTGCACTCCCAGAAAATATGTTCCCAATTACCTGCTTCTTCTCTGTAACACCTCCAGCATTTGTTGTCTGCCTGAGGAAAAATTGTCTGGTTCTACTAGGGGTATAGAAATATCTATGCAAACATTTCCTGGCAAAAATCCTAAATCTTCTAGATTTTGTTGCATATTTGGGATATATATATATATATATATATATATATATATATATATATATATATATATATATATATTTATATATGTGTGTGTGTGTGTGTGTGTGTGTGTGTGTGTGTGTGTGTATATATATATATATTATATATATATATTATATATATATATATATATATATATATATATATATATATATATATATATATATATATATCTCCTCCCATTGTTTCTTTGTGAATTGCTTATCCAGTTTCTCTTCCCAATCCATTCTAACCTCATCTGATTGATTCTTACAGCTATCATGCAATATTTTATATGCTCTACTAATTATTCCTTTTTTAATGGCAGCTTTTATTCTAGATTCTACTAAAAACTCTACCAGTGCCGGTCTTTCATTTAGGACCCCCATTTCTTTCTCTTTGCCTATACTCTACACTCTCTTTCCCAATGGGATGAATTTAGAAATATGAATGATATTATATGTAATATTTGAATTCATAGTAATAATTTGTTAAAAATGTTTAAGTATGTTTAAATAATGAATTTTTAAAAAGAAGTTTTGTATAGGTAATTTATAGCCTTATATTGGTAGATTTGAAGTTTAGTATTTGTGGCTTTAAAATTTTGAAATATTGCTAATTGCATTTAATTAATCAATTAATGTAATTAGAAGGTGAGTCTTATAGACTTGCTTCTGAACACGTTAACTATTCCATTGAAGGCGAAGGCCGAGGTACCAGAATCAGAAATAAAATAGTTTATTCTTCAGTCTATGCTGTTATTTCCGTTGTTGTGGTTTTCGGTATATTTGGACTTTTTCACTGTTCTCTACAGTATCGGTGTGTGTTTTTTGGTTGATCACAATGTCCACCAACGGAGCAGTGGGGCCACCAGTTGCCACAAGGAGCAATTCGTATGTTTTAGACTTTTCTTCCATTTGGAAGGATAGAGAAAAAAGGTTTGCCTCCAACGACCTGTGGGTTTGTGGCAGCAATGATTATGCTATAAAGTTTGAGGAGTTGGAAAAATTAATGGTAAAGGAAGCAACTGTTTTTTATGATTTAAAGTTATTGGAAAAGTATGTCAGTTCCAATACCACTCCAAGGGGGCTTAGAGTGGACCATTTACCTGCATATGAATTCTTGGAGGAGGAGTCTGATCTTTTCGCAGAATGGAAAGAGATTTCCCTACAGTGCACTTTGGGCTGGCTAAAAGTGCTTATCAAGTGCAATGAAAGAGCGCTTGTTAAAATACGTTCCAATATTGTTGAACTGCAAGAGACTTTATGTAATAATTCCCTGGAAGCAGATTGTGCACAGAACTTAAATGACATTGTCAAGAGTGTTAAAAATAGAAGCGCAGGTAGTGCAACGTAAAAAGAAAAAGTTTGTATGAGATACCAATGATTATACTACGGGGATGATTTTTTCTTGGCAATTCAACTTTAAGAGGGGGCGTGGTAGATCTGCTACAAAAAACAGCAGAAGCAGATCCCGCAGCCTTAGAGACACTTCCGGTTCATCGATTGAAGCAGATTCAGCGGGAAAAAAAAGCGTCTCCTTCGATGAAGTAGATGCTGAAAGTACTGTGGGTTTTAGTGGTCCACAAGAGACTACTTCATCTGATAAAGATAATTTGACTCAAAGGAAAGGGCGCAATCGGCGCTTTCAGGTGAAAAGAAAGAACAATTGATTCTGTGTTTTAAACACAAAGGACAGATGATAGTGGACATATTTCTCATAATGGTGGTGGGGTAAGAACTGCATATAATGGTTATTCTAACTCTTTTGCAGGTGAGAATTTAAATATAATCTAATCTCATTAAACGTAATCGGAGAAGTTTGGGGTTGCTCCAAACCAAGATAGCGGAAAGTGAAGCAAGTCTTACAGATGGCCAAGCTATTTCTTCCTCTCTATCATTGGCCATGAAAGAAATTAACACTGCTGTTTCAAAGGCTGAATTTGAGGTCATAGCCAGGAAAAAGAAAAAATTGAATAGAGACATTGCTGACTTTAAAAACAACACCATATATCTTTGGCAGCGTCGATATGAACGTAAGAAGCGTTCTAATGGTACAGTCCGAGGTAGAGCGTCAGAGGGAAGCTCACGTAGTGAAGCGACTCTTCGATACTGCTGGATTTGGCAGAGGATAATGGGTTGCTGACGGAGGAAGAAGAACAAGGAAGGTGGAACTTTCGACAAGGGCTGAAAAAAAAAATCTAAAAAAAAAGGGCATAAAAAGGTATCATTCACACTCTCATGTTAATTTGAATGCTCATTCTCATTGCGAGAATGAAGGTGCTGGTTCTGTTGTATATGATGCTTATGTTATCAACAATACGAATGAGCACATGAATAGTGTTCCTAAAGATACAGAATGTTTACAGAACTGTTTGTTGGATCAAAATGTGCATTATCTGGATGGAAATAATATCTTGAACTCGAGTGACTTTGCTTTATCTTCGGAGATGATTGCGGTGCTAAATTTGGGTAGCAAATTTGTGCCTACTAAGGTTCCGGCATTCTGTGACATTCTATTGGACATTAAAATTATATCTGAAGTTGTTTTTTAATAAAAGCTGTATCAATGCTACTTTTGTGGGGGCTAAAGAAGATAATTTAGATGTCTTTGTTAATTTAGGTAATGCTGAAAGTAGTTTTGTTAGTTCTTCTGATACAGATGACCTGGATGAACTTTCTTTTGGATATGTCTGTATATGACATTGTGGAAGATAATGTTTTAACTAATTCCAGTCAGAGAGGGATCAGTTTTTCTGTTGATAATGTTGACAATGCTGACAATGTTGTTAATGACATTAGGTCAGAACGATTCTACACAGGTTATGGCAAATTTATATTACCTGTATTACCTAGTCGTAGTAATTTTTTTCCACCCAAGAATTCTGCAGCATTAAGGGCTTTTGAAAATGTAATTAGCAAAAAGGCAGAAACTGAATATGTTAGTTTTTTGAGGCAGTATTTTTCTTTCAACCTAAGCAAATGTGAATGGAATGCTTTGAATGGTATGAAGGAAGCTGCTAAAAATTATGCTTTTTGTGTTGCAGATAAAGGGGGAAAATGGGTAATCATGAACAAATGCCACTATTTAAAAATGAACTATGATTTATTGTGTAATGATCTAGTTTATGTAGAATTGTCAAATAATCCTATTACAGACTATAATGCTTGTCTGTTGGAAAGGAGAAAGACTGGGTTTTTGAACAACAAAGATGTTGTGGCTAACCCCAAAGACCCTGTTTTTTATTCTTTGCCCAAAATACATAAAATGCATTAGATCCAATTGTGTCTGGTTGTGGGGCTATCTTTTTGGACAGTATATTAAAGGAGCACTTGAAATATGTTGCTTCTCACATTATAAATACAAATCAATATTGTGAGAAGGTTAAGAATTTTAAATGGGATTCTGGTCTATACTGGGCTACTGTAGATGTTAAATACATTAGCACTAAATTGGGTCTGGAAGCTGTGATGAAAATTTTGGGTGAAGGTCCACGGACTTCCTTTGTAATTTCACTTCTAGAATTTGCACTTAGTCACAATTATTTTTCTTTTGATAATAAAATATTTCTTCAAGTAAATGGCACTGCAATTTTATTCATGTCTATATTTGAGATTGAATTTTTGTATACTTTGGGATTTTTTCAAAATAAGGTTGTTTCTTACTACAGATATATTGATGATCTTATTTTTATCTGTAGAGGTGATATTTCAGATTTTGATACATTTATGGTAGATGTACATAAAAATAAGTTTGGTTTGGAGTTCACATACAAGGTTAATAAACTAGAAATTCAATTTTTGGATATTTCATTGTATGTGGATTACAGGAAGGAGGTGGCCTCTAATAATTTTCATCCTGTGCACTTGATACTATGGTGAATTCAAACTAATTTATGAACATACTTCAGATAATAGTCTCTTAAGTTTGGAATTTGACATTGTTTGTAAGAGACTATTTTATTCTGAAACTTCTATTAGAAAGAATCGTTCTAAATTTGATAGTGGTAAAAAGTACTATGTTAGAAATAGATCTGATGTGAATATTAATCACAATATAATGGACATGGATGATAGGATGTTTTTCGTTCGAAAAATTTTCTTTATTTTCAGAGATTTTGTGTAACATTGTTAAGTTTTTGTATGTAATAATGAAGAATTTGGGCACCTCTTTCCTAGGTCTGTCTCCTTTTCATATGGTAGATATCAAAATCTTAAAGAAATATTGAAACCTAGGCACTTATTCAGTGCGATTTCTATACCTGATACTATTAAAGAACCTGGTATGTTTCAATGTGGCAAATGTAAGATATGTTTAAAAGTTAGAAATTTATCAGGTAGTAACATCAATGGGGTGAAATATTTTGCTAAAATAGATTTAATTGTAGCTCTTGTGGTGTTGTTTATATATTAGGTTGTGATTGTCTTTTGCCTAAATATTATATTGGTCAGACTAACGTCAACTCAAAATTTATTAGAACATATTGGTGATGTAATGAATGCTAGAATAGATAGTCCAATATTTGATCATTTTTATAATGTGCATAATGGGTCAGTTGATTCATTATTTTTTTGCGCCTTGGCTAAACCAAATGCATATTCTGGAGGCAATTTTTTACAAAGCTTATTAAATTTAGAGAGTAGGTTTATTCTGAAATATAATACTTTAAAACCTCGAGGTTTAAATTTGGAAGTGAATTTAAATATTTAGTAACCTTGTTATTCTATCTTTTGTATTATAAGTGTTTTTCTTAAATGGTGTTTGTTTCTTTAATTCATGTCTCCTTGCTGAATCTCTTCATTACTTAATTATTTAATTATGTAATTGTTTAATTACTATGCAGCACTAGTATATATGTGGCTTCTAGTGAAGTGTTTTTTATTCCTTTGAAGGCCAGTGGGGAATAAAGCTCTGTTTCCTGTAATCCTGCTCTTGTGGTTTGTTTTACGAATTGTTGCTGTTGGTTTCTATATATTTAAATATAATCTCTCTGATTTATGCATTTCTGATGTCATGAAACAAGTTTTGTATAAAGGAACTAAATTTGTTCCAACACACATTCCTTCATTGGCTGATTTAATGTTAGAGGCCAAAGAGTTTTGCAGGAAGTTACATTTGAAAGTTTTTTTTGCAAACAAAGAAAAAGGAATGGGTAGTATTTTGGAAGAAATGAATGATGTTTCTGTTCTTGAAAGTTCATTAATGGATATGTCAGTTTATGAGAATGAAATGATAGACATTTTTTCAGAATTAGAACATCGTTCATCTTCTGATTTAGCTTTTGAGTTTTGCACTGGTTATGGAAGATTTAAAATTCTTAAAGTACCTTATGTTAGTGAATTTATTCCTCCTAAATTGAACAACAGTATAAATGTTTTTGAAAAAACCTTGACTAAGAAAATTGTGAAGGAATTTGGGGTATTTAAAAAACACCAGAAGGGTTATAATCTTTCTAAAATAGAATGGCAAGCTCTTTGTGAAATAAGGGAAAAGAGTGACAAATATGTTTTCACGGAGTCTGATAAAGGTGGAAACTGGGTTATCTTGTCTAGAGATAGGTATAACTCTCTGGTGTTAGATTTGCTATCTGATAGTGATACTTATGAAAGTTTACCAACAAATCCCAAGGTGGAATTCAATAATGCCTTATATGATCTATTGGAAAGGGGTGAACATTTGGGTTTCTTTACTCGTGGAGACGTTAAAAAGTTATTTATAAAGAACCCAAAGGATGCCAGATTTTTTATCATTCCTAAGATTCATAAGGATTTGAGAAATCCACCTGGGCATCCAATTGTTTCAGGGAGAGGTGCTTTTTCACAAAATGTTGGTATGTTTTTGGACTTAGTTTTGAAAGAACACTTACCAAGAATATCCTCACATGTTAAAAATACTAAGGAAGTTTGTGATTTTTTTATGGGTATTATTTGGGAAAGTGATTTTACTGGGTTAGTGTGGATGTAAAGTCACTATATACCTGCATTAATACCTTTTGGGGACTTGAAGCAGTAGGCAAATTGTTGGGAGAAGGCCCACATACCTCCTATATTATTAGTTTGTTGGAATTTTGCCTTACACATAATTATTTTGAGTTTGAAAATAAATTTTATTTGCAGAAAGTTGATACTGCAATGGATGCCTGCTTTGCTCCTTCATATGCTGTTATTTTCATGGGATTTTTTGAAAATTTATTTCTGTATTCTAAGAATTTTTTCCACAATAGGGTGATCAAATATAAGAGGTTTATTGATGACTTATTATTTCTATGCAAGGGGAACCTCAAAGAATTTGAAGTATTTATCTCTAGCCTAAAAGAAAATCTGTGTGGATTGGATTTTACTTTTATTATAGGTGGAGATAAAATACAATACTTAGATGTGCAATTTTATGTGGGTGTGGATGGCAGAATACAACATAAACCTTTCCACAAAACTACAGCAGTTAACAATTTTTTACATGCTTCTAGTATGCACAGCTTTCATCTTGTTAATTCATTGCCTTTTGGAGAATTCAAACGTATTGCAGGAAATATTTCAGAGAAGGATAATTATACAATGGAATTTGACAGAGTACAGGAAAAATTGTTTGAGAGAGGATATTCACATGAAGTGATAAGAAGAGCCCGAGTTAAAGTTGAAAAACCACTAGGGTTAGCACATGATTTTCAGAGGTCTGTAGGTAGTGGAAGAATTCACTATGGTGAAACAAATGGGGAAGATGAGAATAAATTTAAGGAAGAAAATGATGAGACAAATAGGATTTTCTTTGTGAATAAATTTTCAGCTTTCCATTTTAAGAAGACTGTTAATGGAATTGTGGCCTATCATTGGAAATGATGATAGCCTTAGAAATATTATGCCTAGGGATATGATTTTTTCCTATGGTAGATTTCAAAATTTAAAGGAGTTAGTAAGGAGCAAAGGCAGAAGGGAAAAACTGGCCAATGCAGGAGCTTATGCTTGTGGTAGATGTAAGGTTTGTGATAAGATCAGGAATTTGGATGGTACTAGGATCAATGGCATTTTATACAATGCCATTGACCACTTTGATTGTAACTCATTCGGGGTTATTTATGTTATAGGATGTAACTGTCCTGTTAAAAAATGGTATATTGGGCAAACTAAATGTAAGGTAAAATTAAGAATATTAGAGCATCTAGGAGATATTAGAAATTCTAGGCTGGATAGTCCTGTGGCTAGCCACTTTAGTGCAGAGCATGGGAGTTCGGTGAGAGATTTAATTTTTAGTGTTGTTGCCAGACCATATGGGATGGGGGGGAGGTAACCATAGTTTTCAACAGAGGTTATTAAACATGGAATCTAGGTATATTATTAATTTCAACACTCTCTTTCCCAATGGGATGAATTTAAAAATATGAATGATATTATATGTAATATTTGAATTCATAATAATAATTTGTTAAAAATGTTTAAGTATGTTTAAATAATGAATTTGTAAAAAGAAGTTTTGTATAGGTAATTTATAGCCTTATATTGGTAGATTTGAAGTTTAGTATTTGTGGCTTTAAAATTTTGAAATATTGCTAATTGCATTTAATTAATCAATTAATGTAATTAGAAGGTGGTTCTTATAGTCTTGCTTCTGAACATGTTAACTATTCCATTGAAGGAGAAGGCCGAGGTACCAGAATCAGAAATAAAATAGTTTATTCTTCAGTCTATGCTGTTATTTCCGTTGTTGTGGTTTTCGGTATATTTGGACTTTTTCACTGTTCTCTACAGTATTGGTGTGTGTTTTTTGGTATACTCTACATCAATCATATCAATCCCTGATAGGGAAGGCAATCTCTAACCTGCAGTCCATATAAATTCTTGGCATCTTTCCATTCTGTCATCTTTCCTTCTTATTATTTGCTCCCAATACCTTGATTCCTTTGCCAGTTTTCGCCAATAAATTACAACCCCCCACTTGCCTATTGTCTATATCCCTAATTACAGTCATTGCTATCAGTAGAATATTCTTTCTCCAATCCTGTGTTGGCTTACTTCTTAGAATACTTTCTACTACTTTATGGATATAATATTCTGTATGTTTATTGTTATTCTCCTTAAAGGCCTGAATCCAAAATCCCAGTCTCTCCTTGGTTCTTGAGCTTCCCCCCATTTCATCATCATCCATTTCCACTTTGAAATATAGTTTTCTGTTTGTGCTATGTACAGGAGTCTTAAGTGTGTAGCTCTGAAACACTCCTTAAAATAGGGAAAACCCAATCCTCCCCATTATACTGGAAGAACCATCTTATCCCACTTGACTCTTGCCATCTTTTCCTACCCCCCCCCCAGTAAAGTCCTTCAGCTGTTTGTTAATTGCTGCCCACAACTTCTCCTCCAGATGATAAAAATATGCCTGGCCTGTGTATAAGACTAAAGGGACTAAAAACATTTAACTGCTTGTATTTTATTATCCATATCCATATAACAAAGCTTTACTTTTCTCAGTTTTTATATTATCTTTTGTTTAGTCTCTTCTCACACATCCTTAGCTGCCACACTAGAATAATTTTTAATCCATACTCCTAATTACTTAATTTTATCATGTCCCCATAAATATGGATATTCTTGAACCAATTTGAGTGCAGGTACATAATTTACCACTATTGCCTTTGTTTTAGCTTCATTAATTTTGTATCCCAAAAAGGTCTGAAACTGGCACAAAATGTTCCACAACAATGTAATGTCTCTTTTTGGTTTTGACAGGCATAACATAATATCATCTGCAAATAAAGACAGCTTTTCTTGACTACCATACCAATTATAGCCTTGAATTTCAGAGTCCTTTATTTTCTTTGCCAATGGTTCTAAATATAATGCAAATAATAAAGGGGAAAGGGGACACCCTGCCTGGTTCCTCTGCTTAAGCAGAAATTATCAGAGAGGACCCTGCACACTTTAATTTTTCACCTCCAATCACTCATATATCCTCCTTATCAACCTTATATTTTTTTTCAGGAAATTCAAATACTTCATTGCCCTGCTCATAAAGTCCCAGCTTACTCTGTCAAATGCTTTCTTTGCATCAAGACCCACCAACAACAATAATATTTTCTTACATTATGTTTCCCTCTGGATCATCAATGTTCTGTTAATGTTGTCAAATTTTTGCCTCCCCTCCACAAAACCACACTGATCCATATCTATACGTTTTGACATTACTTTTGCCATTCTTTTAGCCATTACAGACATGAACACTTTATAATCGTGGTTTAGTATTCAAAAGAGCCTGTTTGAAGCTGGATCTGATGGATCTTTACCATCTTTAGGTATTACAGCTACCACTGCTTTCTTCCAGTGTTGGTACTTCTCCTCTTAAAATACTGTTAAACAAAACCTTCCAGATCTTTATAAATTTTTTCCCTGCTAGCTTCCAAACTTCCACAGGAATACCATCTGTTCCTGGGCACTTTCCTCCAGATTGGTTATACATCTAATCTCCTCCTATCCTAACTATAAGTAATTGAGCCTCATCTACCTCTAACCTTGGCATATACAATTCTTCCATAAACATTTCCATTTGTATCTTTTCTTGATTTTCATATTTCTGTGCTTTATACAGACTCTCATAAAATTTCCAAAATATTTCTAATACCTCTACAGGATCTCTTGTTACCTTCCTTGTTTTCAGTTCCCTAAGTTTGGTGACAGCCTTTTCTACTTTCTGTTGCCGGAGTGGTTGTGCTAAAAGTTTTTGTGCTGTAGTGTTATTATCAAAAAAAAAAAAAAACATTTGCTTTCTAATCTCATAAATATTATCGAGGTAATCCCTTATTTTCTGTCTAGCATTCTACAGTCGATCCTCCTCTTGTTCTGTGAGACTCCCACATTCTTCTATACGTTAACTTTTGTCAGTCCATCTAAATAACTCTTGTTACTTCTTAACCATAGCTCCATTTCTTTGATTTCCACCCTGTTTTTAAACTACACCTTAATTTTATCCCATTCCCTAGCTATATTTTCAGAAGAAAGTTCTATCCTGTCTAACAGCTCCTGAATAACCTCTACTACCCATTCCTTAAATTCCTCTCTTTTCAACAGGTAGGTAGGAAGGTGCCAATGTCTCATTTTTATTTCATTATCCCTGTGCTTTTATTTTAGCTACTATTGATGCATGATCTGAAATAGTTATGGAGTGAGTATCAAGACCTTCAATTAAATGCACATGTTCCTGTGAAATGTAAATTCTGTCTCGCCTAGCCCAGTTTTTATATTTTGGGGAATAATATGTAAATTCATTCCAAACTCATATTACTGAATTCATATCTTCCATGAGAAATATTTTCATAAATTTCTTCAAATATCTACCCTCCTTTGTTATATTTCCCTTCTTAGCCCCCAGATATCTTCACTGCTGCAAAAAGAATTCTAGTCCCCACTTATAAGTAATATTCCTTGCTGAAAATGGATTATTTCTCCAAGTATTTTCTTAATCTCTACTATGGCAGTTTTAAATGGAAAGTAAATACATGCCAGTTTAATCCTCCTCCCTTGCCAGTAGCCCCATAGCACTACAAATCTGCAATTATTATTTTTTTTTGTCTTCTTCTATCACTATTGGAACTGCTCTTACAATTAAAATAAGTATGTCTCTTTTCCTTTGTAGCAGATATTTTACAGAATAACTATCCTGAAAACCTTTCTTTATCAAATTCATATGTTCTGTTCTTTCTAAGCGTGTCTCCTGTAACATAACTATTTGCACTCTACATTTTAATACTGCTCATTACTCTTTCTTTTTTGTATTTATCTGTGAGGCCATTTTCATTTAAAGACATTACAAAAATGATCAGTGTATTAAAAAGTTACTATTCCCATCTTTTATGTATAACATCTGTTTTGTTAAATGTCTAGTTCCAGCTTTTGTGTTACATGCATAGACTGGTTGGCATGTTGAACTTTTATACAGATATTTCTTGCCATATTTATTTGAGCCAATGTCACATCTTATAAAACTTTTTGTTGTATTGAAAGCCCTCAAACAAACAAAAAAAAAATCACCCCCCAATACCCTATTAAAACCTATTAACGTAATACTAACACAGAAAACTCTGTACACTTTCAAATATTGAAATTTTACCCTCTTAATAGGACCAAAAGTCCCAAATGGACAGCCGCACTGACAGACTTGAGTTAACCTAAAAGAAAAGTTATCCATGCTAAGATGCATGGTGCAACCTGTGGTTTTACTAAGTGCTGATTGGTTTTGTCATATCTTTATAGCTCTCCCAGCTGACAAAACCCTTGAATGCTTTTGGACAACATTAATTACTTTGGAAAACCCCCTGAATGCTTTCAGAGAACATTAACTTGGGAAAAACCATGAATGCTTTCAGAGAACATTATTTACTTTGGAAAACACAATGTCTTCAGAGATCCTTTTAATGTCTCTTTTCTTTTTTTTTTCCTCAGGCAATCCCTTTCCACCAGACTGTAGCCAGTGTCTCTTTATCAGATTGTCTCCATGGAGACATGAGAGCCAAGCAGCCAGTTTCTCTTTATTAGATTGTTTCCATGGAAACATGAACACCAGTTGCAGAATTTTTGCTGACCATGCATGTATTTACTAGGAAAAAGCTTCATAATATTTCATGTTCTTTTTCATTTACTTGCTTTCTCTTAAAGCTTGTTACTAAATCAATCTAGGGTCTTTAATCCAGTCGTTCCCCCATGCAAAATGAGGAAATAGTAGATAATTTTTCTTTTATCATGCTTTTTAACCAGGCTTTTTTTTTACATTGCAGTACCTACATTTCTTAAGAAGGGAGAAAGAAAAGAAAAAAAGAACAGCAGCACCTGTTTACAACCCCCATTACACTTAAAAATAACTGAAAAAAGTTTACTTTATAGCACAAAATTAATAGCATTTAAAAAAAATCTTTACTTACAGTAAACTTTCTCCCTTCTCCTCCCCTCCACAAAGCACTTTTCTGAACATTAATGACATGAAGTAGGGCATATGCTTTAGAGTCCCCACAAGTACAATAAATTGTCCAATATTCCAGATTTTCTTGTTCTGTCATACTTCACAAATATATTTATTGCATTGTAATCCCATATTAAATCACTGGTTTTATTACTGTTCATCTCTGAAATCTTGTATCTCCATTCTTCTAGTCAACTCTTTTCTCCTTTACTTCTCTCCATTTTCCATTGAAAATTTTGAAAAGTGGTCTTTATTACCAGAAAAACAAGAAGCAGACTCTCCTTCTGTTTCACAGATTACTTTTTGTTGGACAAACTTTTGTATTTCCTCCTTACATGTATTTCATCAAAAAATTATTTTATCCCTCCAGGGAAGAGTACCTTGTAGACAACTGGGTACAGCAGTTTGAATCTCACACCTGCATCTTGACATTCTCTGAATAGTGGAATACATTTGCTCCTCTTCTGTGTGGTGTACAATGAGTAATGATTGTACACAAACACTTTGCTTTCTCCCACTTTTAGTACTTTATCTTCTGCCATAGTTTTGTCTGAATCAACTTCTTCTGCTGGTAGGATTGCATCTTTACTATTAAACGTCTAGGTTGCTTTCTTATAGCCAGGTTAGAAGCATGCACACAATGTGCCCTTTCAACTAATAACTGCAGTCTGTTAACCCAGTCCTTTTACTGCTGTGGAATACTAGTCCAGTGGCTTATTTGTGCTTTCATAAAATGAATGCAGTCTCTTCCTTCCAGCTTCTCTGGTATACCTGAAACTCTCAAGTTTTCTCTGCATGCTCTGTCCTCTAATTCAATTATTTATTATATATTTTACATTTGTTAACTGGAAAAGTCCGACTGTACACATGTCCCTTTTCAGCGGAGGCCCAGGGAGAAAAGCTCCAGTTCCAAAAACTTACAAAAGCTTAATACATATACAAAAAGCTTAATACATATATCATAATTTACAAAAATTCAACAAAAGAATAAACAGGCTTACAATATCATGCAAAAGACTTACAAACTTTTCAAAAAGGAACTTAGAATTTCCAAATATGAAACAGTGTAAAGAAAAAAAGTCATACATATAAAATTAACATTTCCAGGATGAATAATATATTAGAAAGTTGGGAAATGTAGACACTACCCATCCAACAATAGTAAGCACATAGGTAAATCATCATACATCAGCAAGAGAGACTTATGAGAATAGAGTTGGGAGATATGAATTAGTAGGATTAGAGGGGACACCAAGGATTATTCTAGTATTATTCTATTATTTTTTGAAACATCTCTTCCTGAGCAGTCTCATAATCAGACAGCCTTTTTTTCATTTTGGCCTCTGATTTTTGCAGCTTTATCATCTCACCTGAATATCTGTTTAAAGCTTCTTCCATTTTTTCTAGCCATTTGTTGTTTGCATTAATATACTCCATCAGTGTTTTGTTTATTTTAACCATGGTTTGTATGCAATTGTCATATATCTTCCTGTAGGTTATTGAAAGTCATGTCTGAAAGTAGCATTGCTTTAGCTGAACAGCTGCAGAACTTTCCCCAGTCAGAGTTTCTTCCTCACTTTTTGTATATGATTTTTTTACAGGTCTTCTGTATTTCTTTATTCCTGGCATTCAGGCAGTGCACTTACTAGCCATTTACTGAAATTTACCCATAAACACAAGTCTACTGGACTTCTCTGCTGAGTTTCTGTTTTTACACTGGGAGAGCTAGAAATATGCATTTACTCAAGGTGCAGCTATCTTGGAAGTTCCCCCAGTAATTATGTATTTACGCTAATGAGAATAACTGGAATTTTGCAATAGATAATTTGAGGGGATCTATGCATGGGATAAAGCATTTAGGAGCTGCCTCTGTCCATTATTAGTACAGGGGTAGTCTTGGGGTAAATGTTCTGTTTCCCATTCATACATCTACAGTAAGTTGTGCTTGAAAATGGACAGGGTTGAACTTTGTTGTTTTGCGGATGGGAAGTCTGTTCTATAGTAACAGTATCCTCTGTAAACTATACATGTCCCCCAAACCATTCTGTTGATGTTGCAGAAGAGGTTTAGATCCTTAGACTGAGTATTTCTGATGCCATTTGACTTGCTGATGTGCAATAAATCCATCAGTAATGGGCCCATGCCTTTTATGTCAGGCACAGGTCACCACTTAGCAGTCTATAGGATACCAAGTATAGTAACAGGGCTTTGTTTCAGTCCATGAAGGACATGTTGTTTTGGCATTGTATCCTATTAGTAAGGTATCTCTGTAAGCATTCCAGTTGACACATGTATCAATGACTGCCATAATGAGGGCTGAGTAATGAGGGACAATGACATCCCTAGATATAGACACAATCCCATCCCTCTATTTATAAGGTGTGCAATATAGAACTACTTTTTTACAACAATAGACGCATGTTGGTCAAAAGTTAGGTCATTGTCCTCATAAGTTCCCAAATCCTGAATAACTGGGTCAGCTTTTATGGGTCTGTTGTCACCGTGGTAGTTCCCTGGGGTAGATGACTTTCCAAAGGATACAATAATTATTTTTTAGCATTTAGTTTCAGGCCATGATTTGACACCAGTTATTCCTTTGAGGCAAATGGGTTGGGAGGGTGGCCTAATGGTTAAGGTGTTTGCCTTACAAACACAAGGTGCAGGGTTTGAGTCTCACAAGGGATAATTGGCTAAGCTTAAATGGCTCGCAAGGGCAGTTAGCTTAGTACTAATCTATGAACCTATGAACCTAAATCTTCCTGCAGGATGGCTAAGTCATTTGGGGATTCAGTGTCTGCTCCTAGCTTGCAGTCATCTGCAACCTTAGTCAGCCAGAGCCAGTTGGTATTGACTTTTACTTCAGAAAAGTAGATGCCTAACAGTAGCGGTCCCAGCACAGAACCCCGGAGGACTCCACTGGTGACTGGTCACTTTGTGGAGGTAACTACCTGGGTGAAATAGGGGCTTATTTCCAGTTTACTTATCTTTTCTACTATGCCTGAGAGGGGGATTGTGCCAAAAGCTTTGGCCTGATTGAGGTATGTGGTCTGTAGCATTTTCCCTTCATCTATTGCTTTGGTGATCTTTGAAAAGAAAATCTACCAGTTTGAGTAAGCATGACTTGCCCTTAATGAATCCAAACTGAGATGGGTCTAGTGCTTGGAGGTTCCTTACATCCTGGTTGATTAATTCCATGATAGGTCTTTTCATGGCTTTTCATATGAGGCTGGTCAAAGTTATCAGTCAGTAATTACCAGAGACTGTGGAAGATCCCCCTTATGCAGTCATCACAAGTAGTCTGTGGTACTTATGTTGCAATAGTAACTGTAATTCAGAGACATTCAAATCATCCTATAATGAGGTCTTTCTTGTTTTTCATGGCTAACATGTCTCTGAGTCACAAAATATGGCATCATGGTCACAGGGCCTTTTTAGCTTGAGCCACATGGTTTATGATAATCCCTTTAATGAATCCCTGGGAGTGAATTAAAGCAATCTGTCCTGCTAGACTGTACAGCAAATCTTTCAGAATCCACACTTAACTTTGCTTGTTCTAGAGCCAGTTATGCAGATGACCTTCAATCTTTTCTAGAGCTCTCCTGTCCCTTCAGAATCAGGCCACAGACAACCATAAAAAAAACTTTCTCTTACCAGTACCAACAGACAAAGGTTAACATGCTGACAGTTTTTGTTTAACCCAAAAATGCCCTCTGTCAGTTTAAATCACTAATTTTCTACAAATCAATTGCCTTTATTTGTCGTCCTTAGTACAGTGTGTAAACAAGACTACTTATCTAGTCAAGAGAACCTTTGTGCAAACTCACAAGGCAACCTCTTCAGAAATACATTAGCAGGAGTTCCTGATGACTGGAGGCCTAAACTCTTACTGTTCAAACAATTAATTAACTTTCTTCACTAATGTAAAACAATTATTTTATATTCAGATCACCTGGTGTTCTTTAGAATCATTCCTTACTCTCCAACATATGTTTGATAAGACTTGCAGATATATACCTCTAATCTTCAACCAGATTGCCCATCAACATACACTAGAAAGCTTGGGGATGTTTGGGGAAGTAAAATAGAGGTGCTACAAGGTGTTGGTAGTTAATGGGATATAAAATTGATTGTTAATGCAGGCTCAGCTGCTTTACAATATAGAGCTACAATGGATAAAAGGACTGGGTTAACAGGGTGCAGGATTCCCATTTCACAGGTGAATGTTTGACATTATTATCATCAGGAAACATGCATTTCATTCTCTTTGGGGATGTGCCCTGATCTAGATTTAATTTATTTATTACTTCCTTAGTCTTTGTTAACCTTAGAGATAGACCAGTGCAAAATTATCTTTTTAAGTTTGATCTAGGCAACAAGGATCTACAAACAACCAGTTAATGCAATAATTATATAAAAGACAGTTAAACAAAGTTCAGCTAATATACAGAGGCAGCAATATGACTGAAGGGTCTATATCACCTTGTCGAATGATGAAAAGAGTGAATGCTCTTTCATCGATCTGACAAGGTTGAAACCCCTAAAGAGTGAAGACACGGACCATCGATTTTTTTCACAGGGGAAAAAAATCATTGGGCCATCTTTGGGACTTTGCAATTTCCTCCACTATGGTGTGATCTTGGAGTTGATATATTTAAGTAGGGGTGGGTGTACAGCCTCCCACATTGGGGGTTGTGTGGGGCAAAGCCCCCCGAGTTAATTTTGTGTTTAAACTTTTTTTTTTTGTGGAGCAGTGATTTTTTTTCCCTGGGAAAAAAATCTCTGTTCTGTGTTTTTGCTTTTTAGGGGTTTCGACCTTATCGAATTGATGAAAGAGCGTTCACTCAATTCTTCATTCGATAAGGTAATATAGACCCTGACTGAGGCATAACAAATTAAAATGTAATAAAACACTATAAGCTACCACTACCAGTGTGTCACTTTGCATCACTATAAAAGTTGACAGCATGAGGTAGCAACAGGTACCAGCTTCTCTACCCTTTTTTATGTGTAAAATGGATAAGGTTTAAATTTGTGAGGTATACTTCCCTGAGCTGCAACTCATCAGTTATCTCAATTGAAAATTGCTGCTATTGCAGTTTGTAATACTGTCCAAGCAGTGATCATAAGTTTTTGGAATCAAGGTTGTTTAACTCTGGAGTTAGTCAGTCAAAGTAAACTTTATTGTCACTTCGATTCACACAAGTGGGAACCTTGTGAAATTACGTTTCTTCGGGTTAATGTGCATACAAAACATAGACTACATTTAACATAACGATAATACACAAAATTCTATACACACAGATGACAAATACAACTATAATAAATACTTGTGTTATTGCACTGATTTAACTTATTGTCACTCATTACTAGGTTATTAGTTTATTTTTACTGTAAAAAAAGGCAGTTAAGAAATTGATTTAAGGCCTACATTTATATTGCACAGTAAGACATTTCAGTTTGATTACTTCTGACTTTGCTGTCTGGGTGTGGGTAAGACATTTTTACATATTGTACTATAGACACTTTTCAGTACTGTTAGATTACTGCCTTTATGTCCAGTGTGAAGCGTACTGTTCCTAGAGTACAGTAACCTGACGGCTAGTGGAAAGAAGCTGTTTCTGAATCTTGTGGTTTTGCAGCATAGGTATTTAACTCATTGCCTCCAGTGCAGCTCTTTTGAGTGTGTACCTTTAACTCCCAGTGGGTGTGGCTTAAGCCTTTAAAAAAATAAAGTTATCAGCCTACAGTTCTAACAAATACTCATTGACAGAGGTCAAATATCAATACAATTGTATCTGCCATCATGTACGCTTCAAGATAAAATATTCTGATATCTTGTACATAGCATAGTTTTGGAATTATTAATGCAAATATAAACAAGTAATATTTGATGCATAGAGGAGCAGTAGGATGTAACTACAGAAATGCCAGGAGACGTCACTCAGCTGTAATGAGTTAAAGCACATTTCTGATGTTAAATGTGAGAACATCTTGTAAGCAGGATGAGTGCTGTCCCTGGTTATTTTCCTTCCCTGCTGAGAATCTGGACATGTGCGGATCTTGTATGGATAGGAGGTAGTTCCTGATAATCCTCTCAGCTGCTTTCACTACCCTCTGGAGGGACTCATGCTTGGAAGCAGAGCTGCTTCCATACTATACTGTAAAGCAGTTTGTCAGTATACTTTTGATGGTGTCCCTGTAGAAGGTTGTGAGAGCTATTGATGATAGGTTTTCTTTCCTTAACTTTCACAAGAAGTGAAGCCATTGGTGCACCTACTTAATGATGGCATTTGTGTTGGCTGACCATGTCAATCTTATGGAATATGCACCCCCAGAACTTTTGTGGCTTTTACTCTCACAACTGTTTTTTCATTGATTACGAGTGGAGAGTGCTCTCTGTTGCTTTTCCTGTAGTCCACAGTTATTTCTTTGGTCTTATTGACATTCAGTTCAAGATTATTGCTGTAACACCAACTTATGAAGTGATTCAACTCCTCTCTGTAGGCTATCTTGTCATCATTCCTGATGAGACCCACAACTGTCGTAACATCTGCAAATTTGATGATATGGTTTGAGCTGTGCTTAGCAGTACAGTCGTGGTTTAGTATGGTGAAAAATGTAGGGGGCTTAGGGCACATCCCTGTGGTACTTCAATGTTCCAGAATGATGCTCTCTGATGTATTCTTGCCTATGCACACTTTCTGGGGTCTGTCTTTCAGAAAGTCCAGAATCCAGTTGCATAGCGGAGTGCTTATGCCCAGTGGAACCAGTTTTCTCATCAGATTTTGTGAGATGACTGTACTGAAAGCTGAACTGATGTCTATGACAAGTAGCCTCACATAGCTATTCTTGTTCTCCAGGTGGTCCAGGAATAAGTGGAGTGCCAAGAAAATATCATCTCTTGTGGAGCGATTGAGTCTGTATGCAAACTAGACTGGATCAAAGTATGCAGGTAGTTTGGATGTTACCACATCTTTAAACAGTCTCTCAAAGCATTTCATCACAGTGGAGGTGAGAACTGCGGGATGATAGTCATTTAGGCTAGCAGGTGGTGACTTCTTTGGCAGTGGTATAATGTTTGTGTACTTGGAACATTTGTGCATACTGGCTTGACTCAGTGAGTTGTTGAAGATGTCTGTGAGTGCATTTGTTAGTTGGTCCACACAGTCTCTGAGCACTCTTCCAAGAATGTTATCAGGTCCAGGTGCTTTCCTGAGGGTAGCTCTTTGTAGGGTCCTTCTGACATCATCAGGGTTGATGGTGATTTCCTCTGCTGCTCTCTTGTTCCCTTCCTCAAACCTACTGAAGTAGATGTTGAGCTTGTTTAGGAATTCCATATCATCATCACACTGTGAAGATGGGGACCTGTAATCTGTTATAGACTGGATGTCCTGCCACAGGCACCTGGGATCCTTTTGTTCATTGTAGTGGCTCATGATCATTTGACCATATTTGCTTTTGGCCTCCCTCACGGTCACCCCTTTGTTTAATTGAGATCTGGCCAATCTGAACCTCTTTATCACCAGACCTGAATGCTGCATTCCTTGCTTTCAGGAGCTTGTACACTTCACTTGTTACACAGGGTTTCTGGTTGGCTTTTGTGATGATGCTTTTGGTGACTGTCACATCATCATCACATTTTGAGATGTAATCCATCACTGATTCAATGTACTCTTTCAGCTTGATGTGTTGATTTACTGTGGCCATCCCCTTGAAGATGTTCCAGTCCGTACTCTGAAAACAGTCTTGTAGTGCTGAGACTGCTCCCTCAAACCATACTCTCACTTGCTTCACTGATGGTTTCCCCCTGGTCAGCAGTGGTCTGTACGATGGTAGCAGCATAATGGCAAGGTGATCTGAGTTACCCAAGTAAGGGTGAGGTACTGCCTTAAATGCTAGCTTAATATTTGTATAGACCTTGTCTAGTGTATTCTTCCCTATGGTTGCAGTTTACATACTGGAAGTATTGAGGTAGGACTGTTTTAAATTTGCCTGATTGAAGTCACCTGCTATTATAGGTACTCCATCAGGATTTTGTATTTTGCAAATCATTTATAGACTGATATTGTTTAGCTAGGGCTTTGTTTGTGTTGGTACTGGGAGGTATGTATACTGCTGTGATGCTGACATTGTTAAATTCCCTTAGTAGGTTAGAAGGGTTTGAATTTCAGTGAAAAACTCTAGGTCCTCAGAGAAGTATGTTTTTAACACCTCACAGCTAGTGCACCAATTGTTATTGATGTAGATGCAGATACCACCCCACTTTGCTTTCCCACAGAGAGACTGTATTCTATCTGCACGAAATAATGATAGTCCCTCCATATGAAGTGCACTGTCATTTATATTAGTGCTCAGCCAAGTCTCAGTGAAGATAAATACACAAGCGTTTCTCACATTGCTCTGGTTAGTTATCTCTAGCCTTGTGTACTCCATTTGTTTTTCAGGGTGTGAACATTACCTAGAAGAATGGATGGTAGTGCAGGCCTGAATGGGTTAACTTTTAATATTGCGATGATTCCAGCCCTGGATCTTCGTTTATGACTTCTTTCACACCCCTTTCTTTTCCTTCTCCTTCCCTGAGTAATAAACACTGATCCCACCTTATCTGAGCAGTTTGGATTGTGTTTCAGTATAATTCATAGCTCCAGTAGCTCAGGGAGTGTATTAGGCCTTGAAGGCCCTGTAGTCAGCAGTCCATCAAAATTATTGCACATCGAGCTTTGCATATGAATTTCTTGAAGTCTCTCCTTGCTGTATTTTAGCTTATCATATGTTTTTGTCCTTGATTCGGTTGTTTTACTTAACTTAAATGCATAATTACACAAATAATGCACACTGGGAATGCACAGTGTTCCCAATATGAAAAATGCAAAGTGTATTGCCACGCACAAAATATATTTTTTTCATTTTTTTTAAGCTTCTTTAAATGTTTTTTTTTGTTTGTCTGATGCAACAATCACTGTGGATTCATCCATATTCGCCAGTACAGAGGATTTTAATTACGTGAAGACCAAATGTGACTTCAACAGAGAACTAGATACCCAGAAAGTTGCATGAGCTGTACAAAACACTGTTAATAAGCCTAGACAATGAAAGTATATTAATGTAGCATATGTATGTCATTCAGAACATATCTAAAACAGAATGTATTATGGAGATGTATGAGGAAAAAATGCAATGTAACAGTGGCCAACATGAAGCCAGAAGAAAATAAACAAATTCATACAACTGCACACTTGCACAGAAAAGAAGCAACAAAAGCTGAATAAAAAGTATATTTAAGATTACATGAAAGAAATAGCAGGACTATGAGTTATTACACAGAAACTATCATTGAAAATGCACTGAACATAAGTGCTGTTGACACTCAAGCACTGCCAAATCATCATCATCATCTTATTTCGGCTGTTCCCGTTAAGGGTTGCCACAGCGGATCATCTATTTCCATTTCTTCCTGTCCTCTGCATCTTGCTCTGTCACACCAACCACCTGCATGTCCTCTCTCACCACATCCATAAACCTTATCTTAGGCCTTCCTCTTTTCCTGTTACCTGGTAGCTTTATCCTTAGCATCTTTTTCCCAATATACTCAGCATCCCTCCTCAGCACATGTCCAAACCAACGTAATCCTGCCTCTCTGGCTTTGTCTCCAAACCTTCCAACCTGGGCTGACCCTCTACTATATTTATTCCTGATCCTGTTCACCCTCATCACACCCAGTGCAAATCTTAACATCTTTAACTCTGCCCCATCCAGTTCAAACTCCTGCCTTTTTGTCAATGCCACTGTTTCCAAACCATATAACATAGCTGGTCTCACTACCCTCTTGTAGACCTTCCCTTTCACTCTTACTGGTACTCGTCTGTCACAAATCACTCCTGACACTCTTCTCCACCCACTCCATCCTGCCTGTACTCTCTTCATCACCTCTCTTCCACATTCACCATTACTCTGAACTATTGATCCCAAGTATTTAAACTCATCCACCTTCGCCACCTCTACTCCCTGCATCCTCACCATTCCTCTATCCTCCCTCTCAGTCACACACATATATTATGTATTAGTCCTGCTGACCTTCATTCCTCTTCTCTCTAGAGCATATCTCAAGCACTGCCAAATAAGTATGTAAAAAAACAACCAAGTGCAGTTCCACGGCTGATAAAGAACAACGAAGCTCCAAATTCAAATACAGTCAAAAGATTTAATGAAAAGATGAGCACTTTCACAATTCAAACAATTGCTTCTTCAGATCACAAAAGAACTAGAGAACCACAGATTTAAATACCCAAGCAATTAGCGATAATTAATCATGTCATGTTATTGTTGTTGTGTCTTTCGGCTTTTCCCGGTTAGGGGTCGCCACAGAGGAACTCTGGTCCGCTAATGATTGGCCGGCCCTGATGCACAACCTTCAACGAAGGTATGCCTATTCACGCATGTCTCCACACAGAAGACGCTCTAGCTGAGAATCGAATGGGACAACGTCTTACTGTGTGGTGACAATGCTACCGCAGTACCACCACCGCAACAATTAATCATGTCATGTGATACATAAAAAGGGAGTGTACTCAAGAAAAGAACTGTTTAAAAAGGCATCCATAATAAAAAATATAAATGTATATATTATACATAATGTTAAAATTGCAATAATATAAAGGCTAACTAAAGACTAAAAAATCTGAACTTCTAACATGTATATGTATTATGTAAGTTATTTTCTCAAGCCTCTGTTATTTAGTTCTGGTTTCAGGGGGACTACATCATTTAGACCAGACCCTTTTTGTGCTCTGAGTCTAAGAATCCATCTGGTTTCATTGTGTTTAGTATTATTAATAACATCACCCAGTCTCATATCAGTCCTCGTAACTACCAGTACGTGAAACACAAATTTATCTTGATCCCCCTCCTGTGCTATATGTTTGGTAAGTGCTCTATACTCTAATCTTTTACCAATACAATATAAATGATCTGTTATCCATTCACGGAGACGTCTGTTGGTTTTGCCAGTGTAAAATTTCTACGTCATGCACTTGGCTAAATAAACTATATTTTTGGTGTTACAATTTGCTTTAACATTAAATGTGAATTTATGTCCAGAATCAGGATGTATAAATACTGGATGTTCTGTAATGCTAGTGCAAAAATTACAAGCACCACATTTTTAGTGCCTATCAATACCTGGTTCATGTCATCCCCTTCATGCTTAAGGTAAAATAACTGTCTTCTTAAAGATTTCTTATTCCTATAGACAAAAGAAGGCCTAGTACCAAGCATTCCAGATGTATTTTCATCAGTTTGCAAGACATGCCAATGTTTACTAACTATGTTTTTAAAGACATTGACTTCACTGCTATATGTTAAATTTAAACTAAATTTTCTATCTATCTAGAGTTTGGAGCATTTCTTCTCTGTAGCTCTCCTCAAATTCCACATCCTCAGCTGTTAACCTTGAGACACGTAACATTTGTCCCTTCATAACATGTGGGAATATATGTCTTGGATGCATGCTATCTCTCTGCAAACAGGAAGGTACATAACACCCTATTCTAAAGACATTTGTGGAAATACTGCCATCCTCTATATTCCTCTTAATTTGTTTATCTAAAACATGTGAGACATCTGGAGAATATTCAAAAGTAAATTTCAAGAGATTAACTCGTGTTTACATACTCAAAAAACTAAAGAAGTTCTACTTCAGTTCCTCTCCATAAAGAAAAAGATTGTCTACAAAATGACGAAAGAACACTATATTCTTCCCTGTTAGACATTTAATATACAGAGTCTCCCATTCAGCCATTACAAGGTTGGCATAGGTATTAGCACAGGGAGTGCCCATAGCTATGCCAGCCAGTTTCAATTAATAGTGATGTTCAAAAATAAACACATTGTGTTCTAGAGTCATTTCCAGTAAAAAACATATAAGGTCAAGGTGTTGCATGCTCTATTTACTATTCCTCGAAACAAATGCTTTCATCATTTCTATACCTTCTAAATGGAGAATCATGGCAAATAAGGATACAATATATATATATATAAACAGTTAAGACCTGTTCTGGATAGATATTAAATGATCGTAAACAATTTCTTAAAGAGCTGTATATGTATTTGAATTCTGCATAGTCTTGTGATTTTGATTTTTTTTTGTCACTATGGATGTTGTATTCTTATTTACAATGATTCCAAATTTAGAAGGGATAGAAATGATGAAAGTATTTGTTTCGAGCAATAGTAAATATAGCACGCAGCAACTTGACCTTATATATTTTTACTGGAAATGACACTAGAACACAATGTGTTTATTTATGAACATCACTATTAACTGCAACTGGCTGGCGTAGCTATGGGCACTCCTTGTGCTAATAGCTACGCCAACCTTGTAATGGCTGAAAGGGAGTCTCAGTATATTAAATGTCTAACAGGGAAGAATATAATGTCCTTTCATTGTTTTGTAGACAATCTTTTTCTTTTATGGAGAGTAACTGAAGTAGAACTTCTTCAGTTTTTTGAGTATGTGAACACAAGAGTTAATTTCTTGAAATTTACTTTAGAATACTCTCCAGATGTCTCACGTGTTTTAGATATACAAATTAAGAGAAATATAGAACATGGCAGTATTTCCACAAATGTCTTTAGAAAAGGCTATTATGTACCTTTCTGTTTGCAGAGAGATAGCATGCATCCGAGGCATATATTCCCACATGTTATGAAGGGACAGATGTTACATGTCTTCAAGGTTAACAGCTGAGGATGTGGAATTTGAGGAGAGCTTAATAAAGCTCACTAAAGATTTTGAACATAGGGGCTATGATAGTACTGAGGTTCAGAAAACGAGTGAAATAGTTAAAAAGGAGAGGGAGGATCTTGGTAAACCTTATTTTTCCTCACCACAGAGAAGAAATGCTCCAAACTCTAGACTTAGAGATAGAAAATATAGTTTTAATTTAACATATAGCAGCGAAGTCCATGTCTTTAAAAACATAGCTAGTAAACATTGGCATGTCTTGCAAACTGACGAAAATACAGCTGGAATTCTTGGTACTAAGCCTTCTTTTGTCTATAGGAATAAGAAATCTTTAAGAAAACAGTTATATTAACCTTAAGCATGAAGGGGATGACATGAACCAGGTATTGATAGGCACTAAGAAATGTGGTGCTTGTAATTTTTGCACTAGCATTACAGAAGATCCAGTATTTATAGATCCTGATTCTGGACATAAATTCACATTTAATGTTAAAGCAGATTGTAACACCAAAAATATAGTTTATTTAGCCAAGTGCATGACGTGGAAAGTTTTACATTGGTAAAACCAACAGACATCTCCGTGAATGGATAAGAGACCATTTATATTGTACTGGTAAATAGAGCACTTACCAAACATATAGCACAGGAGGGGGAATCAACATAAATTTGTATTTCAGGTATTGGAAGTTACGAGGACTGATATGAAACTGTGTGATGTTATTAATAATACTGAACACAATGAAACCAGATGGATTCTTAGACTCAGAGCACACAAGGGGTCTGGTCTAAATGATGTAGTCACCCTGAAACCAGAACTAAATAACAGGGGTTTGAGAAAATAACTTACATAATACATATACATGTTAGAACTTTAGATTTATTCATCTTTAGTTAGACTTTATATTATTGCAGTTTTAACTTTATGTGTAATATATACATTTATATTTTTTATGATGGATGTCTTTTTAAACAGTTCTTTTCTTGAGTACACTCCTTTTTATGTATCACATGACATAATTAATTATTGCTAATTGCTTGGGTATTTAAATCTGTGGTTCTCTAGTTCTTTTGTGATCTGAAGAAGCAATTGTTTGAATTGTGAAAGCACTCATCTTTTCATTAAATCTTTTGACTGTATTTGAATTTGGAGCTTTGTTGTACTTTATCAGCCGTGGAACTGCACTTGGCTTGTTTTTTACATTTTGATAGTTTGATTTGGTACAGCTTACCTTCGTGAGGTATTTATTTTTTTCTATTTACTGCCAAATAAGTAATGAAACCCACAATACAGAAAAAAAGAAAGCCTACAAAAATATCCTTCTGTATAAAAACTGATGAACACTCCTTGACATCTGAACAACTCCAACTGAATCTCATGAAAACTCCTGACTGAAAAGGAACAGAATGATACTATCACAGTGAGAGATGTAACAGCAACTAATGATGACACATTGCCTTCACTGCTGATCATTTCCAGGTCTGTTCCAAGTATGATGTTTGTTTTTGGCTATTCTACTCTGATTTTTGACTTAAAACCCTTTGTCTCCAGAAATTGTTCAAAGTTTATTCATGAAATCTTCACTCACTGTTACTGGCATAATTATTAATAAAATACAACTGTATCAGGATCCTACCCACAAAGAAGGCAAAGTTGGAGCACTGTAGCAAATTCTAATGAAAACAAAATACATTTTTAATGTCATTTTTATGCTACAATGTATGCAAAGAAGGAAAAATATCACTTTTATATAGAAACATTTATTTTAGGTCTGAAATCGCACTACCTTTATAAATTTATGCTTTAGATAGATTTTACTTATTTTATTCTATATATCTTTTTTTGAGCTAACTGGAAAGGCACCTCTGACATGAATTCTACGCTAACTTCAAACAATAATCTCTCTCTGTCTCTCTCTCTCTCTCTCTCTCTCTCTCCTTCTATTTGTTCAATTTGTTCTTTTGATGTTTTTATTTTTTTTAGACAAGACTCCTCTATACTTTTACTTTCATTTTGTTTTGTACCGCCAAATGCTTTTAGGGAAAAAATACAAGAAAATCTCAAATATAGGCAAGCCGCTCGGAGCAAGTTAAAAAAGCAGATATTCTAAAATTTAAACATAACAGAAAATATTACATCACCCCCTATAAGAGAGTATTATTTTGGTTCTTATTTCAAAAAAGTGTACAAGTAATATGATTCTGATATGTAACGAGTATGTCAGTTTGAAAAAAATGCAAAATGTACAGTTCCTTATTGTAATTCTGAGACTTGCAAGTGCAAGTCCCAGAGCCCTAGAATAAAAAAAAAAACAGTGACTGTCAAGCAACACTCTACTTCTTTTTAAGTTATGTTTTGCAGGAGCCTTGAGAACAATCCCATCTCAATATATAGATACTAACTCCAAGATTGCCACACAATGGATAAAAGGGAATATTCCAAGAAACAGCAATCTCAAGATTGGTACAAGTAAGTCTGCAGTTTCTCTCATTCAGTCTAACTATTCCAGGACACACTAACAAGTCTTAGAAAATCAGATGGTTACCAAATAAAGAGTTTTGCATGTAAAATGAATGGCCAAACATAGCATCAAAAAGGTTCTATAAGACTTCTGTTGGTACTTAGCAATAAAGGACAATTTCTCTATAAAATATTATCATAGCCATCAGATACAAAATGTATCTAGCTGTAGATTTTGGCTATAAAGACACATACACAACTTTATCTTCTTTTAATGCAGTTTACTGTGCATCTAAATGGGGGGGGGGCATAAGTCTAGTGCCAAAAAAAGTCTGCATTCAGATGAAATAAGTTAAATTTTTACTTATGATGTAATGTCAACTCTCAAAAGAAGTATTTTATGTCAGAGGTGGCTGTAATGCAAAATGTCAGATTGGCAGTAAAAGCACATGAACTAAATATACAGGTTCTTCTCTTAGAAAGGTTGTAGCTCTACCACACATTACAAAACTTTCAGATAATAACAACAGGGCATTCAGCTACAAAACATACATAGGACTGCCATTCTTACCTCATAGCTTCTGCTTCAGCACATCTGAATTTGACTATGGAGCTCATCCACTTGAAAGCATAGCATTGCACTGATGGCATATTACAACTAGGTGTGTATATATATATATATATATATATATATATATATATATATATATATATATATATATATATATATATATATGTTCTGATGAGTATATAGCATTTTTCTTCTGACATAATGAGAATTGAATCCATATTCTGGAGATTAGTTCCTTCTGTGCAGAGGTCAAATAGCTCCCTGGCTAAAATTAGGCATAGTGCTAGATTACGTGACATTAAACACCCTCAGACAAGCTGGATTAGCATGTAAGAGGTCATATGTCAGTCGGATGAAGAACATGCAAAATAAAACATTCAGGTACTTCTAAAAAGATACTAAAGTGCTTAATACATACATAGTAACCTAGCTGGATGTACTCCTTCTGAGATAGTACACTTCCACTGATTGTGAAAAAATCACATAAATATAATGACCATGTTGAACTTTGACCTGTCACTTCCTGAACAAACCGTATCCATAATTCTTCAGAAGTTATCCTGTAAGAAACATTTTTTTTATGCATTACCTGCCATCAAAAATAATACCCATATCCCCTGTAGTCCTGATATTTCACTGAGAAGAAATTGAAGATACTATGAAATCCACACATGAAATTCCATTTGTTACTACATGGCACCTCATCACAATTTTGACTGCCATAAAAGTTAAATAAAAAAATACATGTTTATTGTGCTGTGGGCAGTGTGAATTGTTACCATTGCCTACAGATCAGTCTGACTTTCTCCCAGAAAAAAGTGAATGACCATTGAGTCACAGTACTGTACTTCAAATTGGAGCCTTCAGATACTAAGATCTGTCCCCAACCCCTACCATGCCACAGCAAGGATCACTTTAATGTGATTGGCCTCAGCCTGTCATTTGCTTTCTTCCACCGACTGCTTCCCATAACTCTATATTCCATCTCTAATAATATGATACATTACCTCTTGCAGAATGGAACAAATGGACAAAATACAATGACACTAACAATTTCAACTAGGGAGTTCTCAACAATAACACTTTCTTTCTTCAAACTTATTAAAAAAAATATTTTGAGAAAGTAATATGATTCAATAATATTTACCATGGCTATTTGTTAAACAAAATTCATAACAGAAGAAGGGTGGCAGGCATCTTTGGTGTGGAATACTGTAGAATATGTACTTTTAAATACTCAAAAAGGGAAATGCTCCTCGTAATGAGTTAGAATTGAGAACTATGCTTCCAATCTCATCCCTCAGTCTATGGCCACCAAAAATGATAAATTTAGCAGCAAACTGTATGCTATTGCACAAGACTGCAGGTGTTACCACGGGTAAGCATATGTCTCAATCATAGCTCTCAACCATTTGAAGGGATATTTTAGAGCAACATAGTTAAGGATTTTTATACATAAAACAAGCAGAAAAAAAGCTACAATTCAAAGTGGAAATTGATGATGATAAAGCATGGTGGGAGGGGGATTCAAGAAGTAAGGAGAGAGTGGGAGATTGGATGCAGGTCCCAAAGGACAATAACAGCAGTCATCCAGAATATTATATTCATAAAGCAGCAGAAAGTATACTAAGAACTAAACCACCACGAAAATGTAAAAAGGAGATTCTGATTATATGGCTGACTGCAATTAGAGGTATAGAGAATAGGCAATAAGGGGCTGGAATTTACTGGAGGAACCTAGCAAAGGAAGCAAGGTATTGGGAAGAAATTATTAGAGAGGGAAAGGTAATAGAATGAAAAGCTGCCAAGAAGACATGTGGTCTGCAGACTAAAGACCACCTCACCTTTCAGGGATTGATATCAGAGTATATTTAAAGAGAAAGGGATAGGAGAATCCTAAGTAAAAGATCTAAACTGGTTGTGTTTTTAGTTGCATCTAGGACAGAACAGAACATCTAGAACAGAAGCTGCTGTTAAAAATGGGTTAATTAGTAGAGCATATTAAATATTGCATGATAACTATAGGAATCTGTCAGACATGGTGAGAAAAGATTGAGACGAGAGATTAGATAAGCAATTCAAAAGAAACAATTGGCAGACATATATTTGGGTCCCAAATATGCACCATTGTCTAGAAATTTAGGATTTTTGCTTGAAAGTGTTTGCATATGTATTTTTATACCTCAAGCAGATGCTAAAAAATGTCTCATCAGGTAGATGGCATGTGTTGGAGATGTGATAGGGGAAGAAAGAGGTACCTGGGAGCATATGTTTTAGGAATGTAATGAGATGGCAGATTTTAAAAATTCATACAGAGCACTCTCTTATAAATATTAGATGAGCAGATAAGTATAACTAAGGAAATGATTTTTTGAGCTGGGCTACAGGATCTAAATTACCAAGATATAGTATGGCTTTGTTAAGATTAATTCTGGTGACTGCAAAAAAAACAATTACTAGAAAATTGAAATCATAATCTAAACCAACCATACATGAAGTAGTGAATATTGTAAAAGAGAAAACAGGAATAGGGAGTGGTATCTTTTGAAGGGTATGGACAAATTGCATAGAAAAAAATGGAAATTGTGGGAACAATATATGCAGAAAAATGTTTTGGAAGAGGAATGAGATTAATGAAGGGGCAGGAACTGAGCAATTTATGTAATGTTGGTTTGACTGTATTGCATAGAAGAGCATATGTGATATATAATGTTTGTAAATGTGAGTTTGTTAATATGGTTTGTTTACTTTTATATAAATTTAAGTTTGCGTATGTCACAAGTAATAATCTAATACAGTTTTTTTTATAAATCATATTTTTCAATCTCCAAAATGTGAAACACTACTCCCCTTAATGTAGAATAACTGAGTATGCTTACTAATAACTACAAAGCTTAAAAGTTAGTTAAATGTATTTATACTTATAAAACATTATTTTGATTAATGAAGATGATTCAGCATTGTTTATCATGAATATCAGATAAAAAAATAAGAATGAATTTGTGACAGGCTCTTTCTGTCTGGGACAACATGGATAATGGATTGCTTTTAACTATGCCTGATGTTGTGCTGGTTGTTTTTCTTGATAAATCAATGAGATTTATATTCAGTTATGCAAGTTGTTAGAGTTTTAGACTTATTGTTTGGGTTAATGCAAAACTTGTTGCACTGTTAACATTTTAAGTGAATTATATTACTATTTAAAAATTGCCCCTGATTTTGGCTCTTAATTCCTGAACAATGAAATTGTGAAATATGTAGAGACTCCCCAAATCAATAGCAACAAAGTAAATAATTAAAAAAAAATCTTCATTCTGTGGTCAGTGTCTGTATACTGTTATAACTGGCCACATTGTTATCTGGCTTTCTGCCAGAACTGAAAATAAGCCAGGAAAACCACTTACCTACAAAGAGAAAACATTCCCTTTGGAATGAAGCTCCATATGTTTGCAGTTCCCAGCTGCCCCTAGTTTTAGGAGCACTTGACTAGAGACTGCTGGGAAACACTATAATCAGTTGCTAATGTAAATATTCACAGTGGCTTAGACTGCATAGTAATAATAGCAATGGTACTGTTTGGCTCTGTATGTTCTACTTCCATGAACATGTTGTGGCACAGAGATGAACTGTGTGAACAAAAAAAGTCTTTGTGTTTTACTGGGGCTCTCACGTTCAGGCTTAGCTTAAATTACACCCTAGATGATGGGCTCCATGGTGTCTTTATGCTACCCAATGATTCCCCATGCACATCCCCTAGTGTCCCTCCAGCTTCCCCATCTGGGCCACCACACACGATCTGGATTATTTGTTTCTTCTTTTTCTCAGATTTTGTCTTATTCTTCAGCTTTTTATTTTCTCTGACAAGCTAGGTCTATTATAGGATGTACAAACACACCCTCACACACACATACACTCTGCAGGCAAATTGGAGGAATGCCAAGTCACCTACAGTATGTTTTTGGTGTGTTGGTGGTAGCCAGAGCACATGGAATAACCCACCCAGAGATATGTAAAGCATGAAACTCCACAGAGAAGCCACAGCCAAGAACTCCATCAATGGTAGGTGATATGAGGTGGCAACACAACTAATTGTATCCCTGTGCCAATAAGCAGTTGCTCTCACGAACATCTCTCTCTTTGCAGACCACCAATGATATCTATTTATTGAGTGAAATGTTGATGTTTGTGATGAAAAGTGAAAGAAATTATGGTCAACCTTTTACTCTTAAATACACTCGACCCCCCCAAAAAAAATATGCAAGCATGCAATAGTTTTACACCAGTCTCAGAAAATACAATACGTAGTGTGATAATACTTCTGCCACATTACATTGTTGACTGTTGCTTAACAGTAATCAAACAACAGCAGGGGTACATCACTTTTATCCACAGAAAGCCCCCATTCCCATTAATTACATGTATGCTAAATGAGTAAACCTCAAATATCTGATTGTGCTTAAAAATAAAAATAACAATCATTGCAATGTACTTTGTTTGTTTTATACAAACACACATAAAAGTATTTCATTGTAAATCAAATAAATGCATACTAGTCCTGCAAAGCCAGATCAGTGACAATTTAAGCTTAGCAAACAACATTCTCAGTAATTCTCATCCATAGATCACCACCACCCCTATCCTACACTTGCAACCACTTCTGTGTACATGCCAGGCATCAAATTGCAATAAAATGGTGGCCATTTAATGAATTTCATATTTGCTCTACACAAACAGTAGCCCCATATTAAAGTATTCAAAGTTGCTTCACACAAATCACATTAGACTTGCAAAGCCAGAATAATAAGAAAAGTGCAGTTAGTCATTTTCCTTCACTAACAGCCTCATGATCTACAGCTATTTTGTGTACAATTCAGGTATCACACTCTTGAAAAATAGAATGAAATAATAGTCAGTCAATCAGTGAAAAGCCACGCAGTAACATATCATGTGCCCTATACAGAACAAAAGGCTCTGCATTACCATGCATTTCCTGAAAGGTATGACATCTGAAAATCAAATGTCTGTCATTATTTTCATATCTGCAGTATTCAGTGTTGTACCAGAAAAAAAAGACAAAGACTGATGAGGAACACATTATAAGAGGAAAAGATAATCTGGGATTGTTAGGAGGAGTGAATATGTGTTACACTTTTGCTCAAAGATGACAGACAAAGGTAGAAAATGAGGTAAGGACAAAGACCCAAAAATCAGGGACATTTAAAAAAAATATATTGCTCTAATTTACTTAAAAAAGTTAAAAGAGCAAAAGACTTGGCAGCAGTGCTCAGTTTTTGGAAAAATAAGAAATATGACACTCTAATGTCTGGCATTACTGACTGACTGCAATCTTCAGTGATTTACCAGAAATCAAACATTTCATAAGAGCAGAGTAAAAATATAAAACCAAAGATAGACACTATGATATCTGGTTACTTGCCAGGGTAAAAAAAAAAACTTACCTGCTGGAAACTGGATTATTAACCACAGTGCCACCAAATGCATGCTTCCAACAATGCTACCACCATTATCTATTGTCGTTTAGATTTCCTGGCATTTTAGTTGGTCTCACTTTGTGAATCTGGGATATGTTGTTTAAGTCATGGGTAGGCTTGACCAAAAAAGATGTTAAATAAGAATATGTGCAATTCATTCCTTGTATGACACTGCTTACATGAATTTTTAGTACAGTAAATCTCACACACACACACACACACACACACACACACACACACACACACACACACACACACACACACACACACACATGTGCACACACACACACACACACACACACACACACACACACACACACACACACACACACACACACACACACACACACACATACACGCACATGCACACACACACACACACACACACACACACACACACACACACACACACACACACACACACACACACACACACACACACACACACACACACACACACACACACGCACACCCGCACACTCGCACACACGCACACACACACACACACACACACACACACACACACACACACACACACACACACACACACTCTCGCACATACATGCATATAAACCACACACACGCACACACACATGCATGCAAGCACACACATGCACGCACACCCACGCACACATACGCACGCACATGCATGCACATGCACGCACATACATGCGCACACAAACACACACACACACACGCACGCACACACACACACACACACACACACACACACACACACACACACACACACACACACACACACACACACACACACACACACACACACACATATAAGAAGTTAGAATAGCGCCACTGACTGAGTGGCACGCTCTCCTGTCCCTAAGGCCAGCCGTGAGATGCACTCATTGAGCTGCAGTATTTCACAGCTAGCAGTGTCTATATGTATTTGCATGTGTGTGTGGTTGTGTGTGCAAGGTACATTCTGAAAATCCTCAACACTTATTGGACTGGACCTGTGGCAGTCTGCTTTGCATTTTTTTCAGGTGGAATACACATTTTAAAACATAAACTGTGCTAGGGTTGGTAATAATCTATGTTCTGAAATGCCAGAAATATAGATCACTAATTAAGGACACTTGCAGCTGTGACATTTTGTGACGGATTGTATAGCAGTGGAGAAGCATCATACAACAAAAATGCATGCTTTATTTATGTATTGTTCCATAAAGTTGAACTGCTGCAGTATGACAGCCAATTTGCCAGCTGACAATATCTGTCAAACTGTGGCAGTTCACATTTTTATACAAATTCAGTCCAGACTCCAGTAATTTAGACACAAGATTAAGGAGCTACAAAGAAGCTATACAGCATTATGATAGCACTGCTCTGTTTTCCATTGTTGCATTTTACTGGGCTTTTTGCAGTATCCTGATGTTTCTATGGTTTGTCCTGAGCTGAGAGGAGGTACTGCCAGTACAGTTACCTCAAATTTTGTAAATAATTACATGCTATTTGTGAATATCAAACTGATTTATACAAGATGCTTATGTTACAGATGTATTAGAACTCTATGTCATGTGTATATCAAACTGATTTGTACAGATGTTTGTGTTGAAAAGGTATTTGTAAAGTGCTTGTGCTTGAAATGTATCCACAGTGTGCCCTACTGGAGAGAAAATAAATGTACATGCACTATTGTAACCGTTTAAATTTATAATGTTTAACAGAGGAAACTGGAAGGTTAACCTCAGTCCAGCAAACTTTAAAATATATCTGAAATTAAATCACTTTATGGGCTAGGCCATGAAGATGCTATCTCACAGGTTTCAATGCAGCCAGAGACACAAAGTCTGTACCAGGAAGCTTTCTGCATTGTCTTTGGTGTGAACTAATTACTACTCCGGAGAGCCATGGAGGTATGAAATTGTTTTATGACATCCAGCACCTGCCACAGATCTGAGCAAAAGCCCTTGTGTATGTATTTTTACAGATAGGTGCTAAATCCTGCCAGCTTCCAGCCATGGGAGTGTGCATGGGAGATAGAAGTCAGATGACCAGAAGTGCTGTCATTCTGCAAGCTATCCCAGAAGTAATATTTTAGATATTAGGTTTATAGGTTCATAGGTTGGTACTAGGCTATTGGTCCTAGGGCCTATACAAGCCTAGCCATAGCAATTCTCTGGCTATTTCTTCCCACACTATTTACTTCCCTGGACCCCTGTCTAGCAGGGTGACTGACATGATCCCCGGGGTGAATTTCCGTTCTCCCATCCAATCGACAAGATTCCTTTTGAAAAGGGCCAAGGAGGTGCTCTGCTTGACATGTATGGGCAGTCTATTCCAGAGTCTGGGGAGTCTCTGGTTCAGGAACCTATCCCTCCAGCATGTTTTGTTTATTGTGATGACAAGATTTAGATCCCTGGAGCATGTGGCTCTGAGGGATTGGGATTTCTTTGTGTAGCATGTCCAACAGCTCTGGGTTTGACATGGCCTTGTATGTTAAGCAGAGATCGCCTCTGATACGATATGTGACAGAGTATAGCTGGAGTTTTTTAAGGCGGTCAGCATAGGGCATCTGCTTTAGGCCTGTTATTCTTTTAATGAGGTATTTCTGCAGCCTTTCCAGTTGTTGCAGATGTCTTGAGAGGTACATACCAAATGAGACATTGTATTCTATAATGTTTTTTCCCAAAGGGGATAACTATACATTTCTTGGCATTGAGCTTGAGCCCATGGCTCTGGCACCAAGCATCTGTTTCTGTAAACATCTACATCATTTGGGAATTCAATAATGGCTCCCAGTTTGCAGTCATCTGTGAACTTTGTTAGCCTGAGTCACTTAGTGTTGGCCTGTACTCCAGAGAAGTAGATGCCAAACATGAGCGGTCCCAGGACTGAACCCTGAGGTACTCCACTTGTCTAGAGCTGGATTTGGAGTCAGCTACTTTTACAGTGTGGGTTCTGTCAGTAAGCCAGTTGGCAACTCATGGAGTGACGTAAGGATTAATGCCCAGCTTAGTAAGTTTATCTATGATTCCAGAGTGGAGAATGGTGTCAAAGGCCTTGGCGAGGTCCAGATAGGCTGTGTGGACTGCCTTACTTTCATCCATGACTCTGGAGACTGATTCGAAGAAATCAATCAGGTTCAGGAGACATGATCGTCCCTTCACGAACCCAAACTGGGTGGGGTCCAGTGTTTGAAGGTTGCCAATGTCTTTTTTTATAAGTTCCATGATAATACGTTCCATGGCCTTGCAGATCAGGCTCGTCAGACTGATGGGGCGGTAGTTCCCAGGATCCAAGGTGGATCCCTCCTTGTGGAGTGGGATAACTGTAGCTGTGCGCCACTCAGTGGGCATGAAGCCTGAGGTGACGGTATGATTAAACATGAGACTTAGGTGAGGTGCCAGTTCATTTTGTAGTTCATGTAGCACACAGCCCGGGATGTCATCTGGTCCCATGCATGCTGTATTCTTAGCTTTGGAGAGTGGGTTTTTTACCTGTGTGGCCGTTATTACTGTAATTTGGCAAATTTTCCGGTATTGAGATGGCCATTTAGGGGGTGAGAGGGGGGTGAAGTTGGCACTGAATCGATCTGCCAGGATATTGGCAATATCCTTGGGATCAGTATATTTAATGCCATTCTGTTGTAGCTCAGAGCAGATCTGAGCATTGCCATTTAGATTCTTGACATAGTTATAGAATGCCTTGTGATTGTCTTTGGAATCTTTGGCAATTTTATTTTCATAACTAGCTTTGGAGGATTTTATGAGGGATCTCAGCTTCTTAAAGAGGCTGGTAAGGGAATTTTTTGCATCTTGAGATTTAACTCTTTTCTGCAACAGTTTCTTCCTTTTGTTGTAAAGTTTGTTTATGGCAGGGAAACACCAGATTGGCTTCCTTTTTTTGGAGGAGAGCTTCTTGGTTCTATTTGGGATGGCACGATTCATGCATGAGTGGATGTGCTTGTACAGTGCCTTAGTGTAGGACTCAGCAGTCAAACTTTCAGTTCTCGTCTGCATGGTTGTCATGAAGTTTGGCACTTCTGCCTTAAGTAGCATGAAGTTGGCTTTGGAGAAGTTTTTCATGGAGGTTTCCTTACTGGGGAGTGGGGTGGGATGTGGATGTTAAGGGTGATTAGCTTATGGTCTGACCTGACCAGCGGGGGCGGGGGGGGGTGACCATAGGTGTGGAGCATTGATTTCCCATGTTTGTAATTACCAGGTCTAGGATATTCAAGCCCCTGGTGGGACTATGGATTAGTTGATCCAGGGCATTGGAATTTATGAATTCCAAGAACCGTTGGGCAAAGGTGTTGGTACACAAGTAGTTTTCCCAGTTAATGGCAGGGTAGTTGAAATCCCCCAGTATTAGGGTGTTTGGTCAGTATGTTTAGGAAGGTGTAGTGAGAATCTTGGAGCATGGTGGGGGATCTGTAGCAAGCTACAGTTTGGATTGCAGTCTTATCTAGTGTTAGTTGCACCTGGAGAATTTCAGACACATTGTGTTGGGCAATTAGCCTGGTGGTGTGAATATCCTTGGTGAATATGGACACACCTCCATGTTTAGTGTTTCGATCTTGGTTTAGTGGCCGAAAAATGTGTTAAGAGTTGTAGCCTGGTATTGCAGGGGTGCTCTCTGGAGCCTTGAACCAGGTCTCAGTTACTGCACAGATATCGGTGTTCTCCATTTTTAGGAATTCCTCGAGAGTGTGCATTTTGAGGTTTAGACTTCTAGCATTGAGTCGCATTACCTTCAGATTTTGCATGCTTGTACCTGTTATGGTGGTGGTTGTGTCCTTTGAAATTTGCCTAAAAAAGGCACTATAGGGGTGGCAAGAGCCTTACCCAGTAACCTGAATCCCAGGGGTGACAGGTGCAGACCATATCTGGCAAAGCATCATGGTGTGTCGATCATGTCGTCCCAGGCAGACAGATACTGGATCCCCTTTGAATGACACCAGAAGCTTAGCCAATTGTTGAAGTCAATCATTTTGTCCTTATATTGTGGTATCATTCTGGGCGAAGGCAGGATGCTACTCAGGGCCAGGGTCATACCTGCCTGGGCCACATGATCCAAGAGCTCTTCCATGTCTCTTTTCATGTAGCCCAGGGAGGTACATCTCAAGTCATTCACTCCAACATGGACAATGACAGAGTCATATTTGTACTTGTTGTGGAGTGACTTGAGTGCATGCTTTATGTGGCAGATCCTGGCACACAGCAGGCAGCTAGCTGTAATTTTCTCCTTGTTCAGCCTGATGAGTGGGACATCAGTGTGCTTGACTATAGAGTCACCTATGACTAAAATGTTAGGTACATTGTCTTGCCTTAGGGCTGTTGCTGGGTGGCACACTGGTGTTGTGAGCTATGTGACACTTTGGTTGTGATTGGTGTTTGTTTGCATTTCAGCTTCGGAGGTCCTTGTTGCTTGGGCAGGTTACAGTTAAGGGCCTCCGCATATGTGGATTTAGTGTTGCTATCAGTGGGTGTTGGTGATGTGAGTTTAGAAGGGCTATGTGCTGCTTGAGGTGTAGTGCAGGTGTTAACCTTCTCCTCTTGACCGTCTAGCACAATCTTGGCTAGAGAGAGCTTTGCTTCCAGTTTGGCTATGTAAGTGCATCTCTCACAGGTTGTAATGTTGGGTGGTAGGAGGAGAGCGTTGTCTGTGTACATGCTCCATTAGCATTAGCTTTATATTTGTCTTGAGAAGTCCCTTAGTGAGAGAGATCACTCTGTATTTTGTCTTGGGTTTGACAACAAGAAGGACCATTCGCCACATCATCTGCCTTGCTGTATTAAGTAAGTAGGGAATAGTGATTATCTTAGATTCAGTCAGGAATATAGTGAAGCTTAGTTTAGATATTGTTTTTCTTTATTTGTCTTAGCCTATCCTTCAATGTTATTTTAAATATTTCCTGTGACTTGAACTCTGATGTCACTGTGAATATTTACTTAGTATTTTTCTGTTCTTTTATTATTTATTGTTAAATATATTTAAACATTTCATTGTGGCTGATCTTTCCAGAGATATTTAAGTTTTGAGGGTATTTGCATATTTATTTGGTGACACTGTGTGAACCACTCTTAATAGCCTTGCTCTTGGTCAAACTACGATTTGTATTAGTATTAATATTACACAGTAATATTGGACACCCTTTGTTAAGGGCCTTAAAGTAGGTGGCAAAGGATTCTGGTGGCAGTGATACCTATTTATAGTCTGGGCAAAAGGGGGCATAGCTAGTAAAGCTGTGCAGACCTTTCCCGTGTGTGTGTGTGTGTGTGTGTGTGTGTGTGTGTGTGTGTGTGTGTGTGTGTGTGTGTGTGTGTATGCGAATCAAATCTCAAAGAGGGTGTGTGTCAACTACTTGGGCAGGGACATGAAGCACTGATTGGACAGAGAGAGTGTTGGAGGACTTGGCTTGGAACCCTGGCTAAGGACTCAACTCTATAGCTGTGCCAATGGAGACTCTTATTGGGGATCTGAAGAAAGAGAGAGGAACCAGCTCCCAGACTGACTGTGATCCCTGTGTGCTCTTAAGGGAAATTGTGCTTGATTCTACTTGATGCAGAGAGCTGTACCTGGAGATGCTGTATGTGTACCTGTTATCTTTCCAGTAAAGTTTCTCCACAGGTGCCAGTGGTGAGGATTGAGACTCCTTGATTACTGGCCCAGAGGTAGTGGGGCGTCACATATTGGTGGCAGTGCTGGGATCACCACATCACATATTGGCGAATAATGGTGTGGATATTAAACTTCTGTAGCCTGTAAGCAGTTGTCACTAAAGAAGGTGTTTGTACTGTCAAGCAGCCACATGGTGAACATTCAGAGTTTCATATCATAGTAGTTTGATTTTATTTATTTTTGTTAGTTTAGTTAGTCAGGGAGAACAGGCAAGGATGTCAGCAGAGGATTATGGCAAGCTGACAAGGAACCAATTGGGTGAGATATGCCAAGTCAAAGGACTGCTGCATTCCAACCTGAATAAAGGGGAAACAATTGCAGCTTTAACCACAGCTGCAGCACAGACCAGCAACCAGGAGGACAACCAGATTGGCACTGGGGATGTACAGCTCTCAGAAAATGGGCATTTCTACTTTTTCTCAGAGGACGTAAAATCCATCTGGAGTTAAAGAGGACTTAAACTGGAGTCCAAACATTTGTAATTAAAATCAGCAGATAGACTGCAGCAGGAGAAACAAATGGAGTTAGAATCAGTAGAGAGACTGCGGTATTTGGAGGCTGCAGAAAATGAGAAGCAGAGACAACATGAAAAGGAAATACTGACTCTTCACCTGGGTCATGGAGCTAATGGGGAAGGGAATAACCAAACCCCAGAAGCAATAAAGGGCAGTAAATTTCTTTCACAATTTACAGAGGGTAATAATTTTGCTATTGTTTTATTCATATGTTTGAAAGGGCATGTAAACAGTATAATGTTCACCAAAGGCTCTGGGTACGGTTTATGACCCCCTTACTCTATGGTAAAGCTGTAACTGCTGTTTCTAAATTGTCTGATATTGATTGCTTAGACTATAACAAAGTAAAGAAATGTTTATTAGCATGTTTTAAGTTAACATCTGATGCTTAAAGGAAAACGTTTTGTGAGCAGAGACCCAATTTAGATGAAAGTGTGTGTGACTATATTGCTGTGTTAAGCACTTATTTTCATAGGTGGGTGAGTGGGTGTCAGGTTACCACTTTTGAAGGGGTGGCAGATGTTTTGGTGAGGGAAGAAGCGCTTAGCACTTTGCCTGATGACATGAGAATGTGGTTGGCAGATAGGGAATGCCACACCACCGATGAGCTGGGGAAAAAAGGGGATCTCTACTTAGCAAGCAGGGCATCGCTTCACAGGAAAGGGATACCCAGTGCTGCACATGGATATAAGGGAACCCATGGTCGTCAGACTAAGCCACCCCAACAGAGTCCACCAGCAACAGGGGAAGCCACTAGTTCAGGTACATAGCCAGCATCAGGGGTAAATGTTTTAAATGTAACCAGTGAGGCAATGTATCATTTAGATGTCCACAGAGGCAAGGTGGGTAACAAAAGGTAGGGGAGCCAGCAAGTGGGAATAACAGAATGCCAGTGATAAGTTGTCCGGTGACAACAAGGGTACCACACTACCACAGCAGGTTATATCCAATCTTAGTAGATGGGGAAACAGGTCAATGCTAAGAGACAGAGCCTCTGACCTAACCATTGTGAAGTAAGCTTGCAATGGTTAAAGAGGAGCACTACTTGTTTGGGCTGTCTGCTCCAGTTAGAGCTTTAGGAGGGACTCCATTTGAAATACCTTTGCCTAGGGTTCACTTTGACAGGGAGAGTGGAAAAGGAAGCAAGCAAGTAGGTGTGTTTGAGGATATCCCTGTAGATGTCCTGATATGGAATGATTTTCATAATGTAGTACCTTGTGTGCATGCAGTTACACATAGTCAGGCTTGGAGACAAGCATGTGGGTCTGGTAGCCTGGGGGGACCAGACAGGCTGCACACTTGAAACCAGGACTGGTGAGGTGGCTACTTCAGGGAGGGAGCTACCCTGTAGCAGTGAGAATGAAGGTAAGCCACAGCTCCTGGTGGGTACTGATGTTCCCTTGGTCAAAGTGACTGCAAGGGCAGAGGTGAGTAGTAGTCGTACCCAGGCTGACATTGAGGCACTGCTGTCAGAGGACACCAGACTTCCTGTGGAAGTGGAACTGGGAAGTGTTACAAAGAGAGAGCTGAGACAGGCTCAGCTCTCAGCTCTCAGACCCTACATTACAAGGATTGAGGGAGGTAGCTAGGGAGGTGCCTGATTCTCAAGGTAAAGGGGATTCCGTATACTGGAACAAAGAGTTATTGCATACCGAATGGATGCTTAATGCAGGGTTAGAGGGTGAGAGAATACAGCAGTTGGTAGTGCCCAGAGCTTACTGTCTGGCACCTCTACCCATAGCCCATGACATTCCCTTTGCAGGTCATATGGGCATAAAGCTTACAAAGAGACTTATCATGCAGAACTTTTATTGACCTGGGATTTCAAGGGATGTAACAGGGTACTGCAGGACCTGTGAGCAGTGCCAAAAAGTAGGTAAGGCAGGAGACAATATCAAAGCTCCTTTGATACCTTTGGCTGTGATTGAGGAGGCATTTCAGAGGGTAGCTATGGATATCATGGGACCTCTGAGTACCCCAGGTTCCGCAGGGAAAAAGTATATCCTACTGGTAGTAGATTATGCTACCAGATACCCTGAAGCTGTGTCTCTGTCCTCCATCGAGGCAGAGCAGGTGGGGAATAATTTGTTAGAGATTTTCAGCAGGGTAGGATTTGCAAGAGAAATACTCACTGACAAAGGTGCCAATTTCATGTCAGACCTGCTGGCTTGTCTGTGGAAGTCCTATGGGTGAAGCACCTGAAGACTACCCATATCATCCCCAGACTAATGGTCTTATGGAGGGGTTACACTCTACAATAAAGACCATGCTAGAGGCATTTGCAAACCAGCTTAGGAGAGAGTGGGACAGATATTGGGCCATCAGCCTGGCAGAAGCTCAACAGCAGAAAATGGTCTAGTACAACAGAAATGCTCAAGCCAGAGGGTATGCTGTGGGGCAGCAGGTTATGGTTCTCATCCTGTCAGACACAATAAGCTGCAGGCAGCTTGGAAGGGGCTCTTCATAGTGGTAAGGAAGGTCAATGATGTTAACTACATGGTAGAACTGCTATGCAGGAGGCAGGGGCACAAACTGTACCATGTTAACATGACGAAACCTTACTATGATAGGGACGCTATGGTGCTAAGTATTTGCAGTAGAAGGTAGGAGGAGTCTGAGGGAGATATATGGCTACAGAGAGCCAGTCAGCAAAATGCCAAGTTACTATGGTGGAGCCTAGAGTTGCAGGCATATGATATGAGGTCCTCAGTGGGATTAACAATGCCAGTGCAAGCTAAGACCTCAAGACAGGGTATGGGGTAATGTATTCCCAGATAGGTTCATTTCTCTCATGCAACATTTCTTAAGAGGAACTTGAAAAACTAGCTTGAGTCTTCAAAGGGGCAGAGAGGTGTGATGATAGGGGGTACTGCCAGCACAGCTAGCTGGAATTTTGTAAATAATTGTATGTCATTTGTGAGTATCAAATTGATTTATATAAGATGCTTGTGTTACAAATGTATTACAACTGTATATCCTGTGAATATCAAACTGATTTGTACAGATCTTTGTGTTGAAAAGGTATTTGTAAAGTGCTTATGTTTGAAAAGTATCCACAGTCTGCCCTACTGGAGAGAACAGAAATGTGCATTCACTATTGTAATTGTTTAAATGTATATGTTTTAACAGAGAAAACTGGAACATTAACCTCAGCCCAGTAAACTTTAAAATATATCTGAAATTAAATCACTTTACGGGCTATGCCATAAAAATGCTATTTCACAGGTTTCAATGCAGCCAGAGACACAAACTCTGTATGGAGAAGCTTTCTGCATTGTCTTTAATATGAACTAATCACTAACCTGGAAATATCGAGGTATGAACTTGTTTTATGACTTCCAGCACCTGCCACAGTTTTGAGCAAAAGCCCTTGTGTGTGTATTTTTACAGGTAGGTGCTAACTCCTGCCAGCTTCCAGCAATGGGTGGGGGGGGGGGGTTGCATGGGAGCTATAAAGCCAGATGACCAGAAGTGGTGTCATTCTTTAAGGTATCCCAGAAGTAATATTTTAAATATTTCTCGTGAGAAGTATCTTAGTGAGAGAATGCATTCTGTATTCTGTCTTGGTCCTGACAAAAAGAAGGACCATTCACCACATCATCTGCCTTGCTCTATTAAGTAAGTAGTGAATAGTGATTCTCTCAGATTCAGTTAGGAATATAGTGAAGCTTAGTTTAATATTGTTTTTCTTTATTTGTCTGAGACAGTCCTTCAGTGTGATTTTAAATATTTCCTGTGATTTGAACTCTGATGTCTCTATGAATATATACTGAACATTTTCTTGTTCTTTCATTAATTATTATTAAATATATGTAAACTTTTCATTGTGGTTGATCTTTGTAGAGCTATTTAAGTTTTGAGAGTATTTGCATATTTATTTGGTGACATTGTATGGGCCTCTCCTAATAGCCTTGCTCTTGGCCAAACTACCATTTGTATTAATATTACACAGTAAAATTGGACACTCTTTGCTAAGGGCCTTAAAGTAGCTGGTGAGGGGTTCTGGTGGTAGTGATAACTATCCTATAGTCTGGGCAAAAGGGAGCATAGCTAGTAAACCTGTGCCAGCTTTTCCCAGGAGTGTGTGTGAGCAAATCAAATCTCAAAGACTGTATATGTCAGCTACTTGTGAAGGGATATGAAGCGCTGCTTGGACAGACAGAGTGCTGGAAGACTTGGCTTGGAGCCCTGGCTAAGGATTTAGCTCTATAGCTGTGCCAGTGGGGAGTCTTATTGGGGATCTTAAGAATGAGAGAGGAACAAACTGCCAGACTGGCTGTGTTCCCCGTGTACTCTTAAGGGAAGTTCTGCTTGATTGTACTTGATGCAGAGAGCTGCACCTGGAGACACTGTATGTGTACCTGTTGTCATCCCAGTAAATGTTCCCCACAGGTGCCAGTGGTGAGGATTGAGGCTCCTTGATTACTGGCCCAGAGGTGATGGGGTGTCACATGTCCAATCAGGTTTATACATTTAGCATGGCTGTTTTGGAAAGACATTTATCAAGCATTCTTAGTATGTGGTCCTTCCTTAAGACTTTTGACAACTAATGCTGCATTCTTTGCTTATTGTAATAATGCCCTTTTTTGTCATATTGATATGATAGTGTATATGTACCATAAGATAGTATACTCATAAAAAACATAAAATTTAATCCAAAATGTTCAGTTCTCAAAGCAGTGAAAGTTGAAATAATGCAATCTATTGCAGTGCCAAAATTACTGTGAAATAAATTGCAAATAAAATGTAATACAAAGAATATACCATTGGACATATCAATGTGGGAGTACCCCACACCCTCAGACAGTAATATTATCAATGGATACTTTCCCTGAACTGTGGTATATATATATATATATATATATATATATATATATATATATATATATATATACTTTGAAAATATGCATCAAACTTCATTTACACAGTGGAATACTTTTACAGGATTGCAACCAAATGTAGAAATGAAACATCAGATAATAAAGAAGAAGAAAAAGCTTTAAATAAGCCAGCCATTTTTTTTTACAATTTTACTCAACATATTAAGACTTCCAAAAGTGAATTGTCATATCCAGGATGCAAAGACAAGTAACATCACTGAAAGCCTGTATTTTCAAAATCTCATTTACTATTACATGACAGAATTAGAATGAAAAAAAAATGCTAATGGAGGCAAGTGTCTGTCACGGTTATGAGTCATATAGTGTAACACAACCAAAGCAAAAATAAATGTTATAACTGTATGGAATTTCTTGAGTTTGACTTCACAAGTAAAATGATATTTTTGACAGGTGCTTTCAAAGAAGGAGGTGTTATGACTGGGAAACTCCTTACGTTTACAGACACGAATATAAATGTAATTACATAGAATTCATGGCTCTACATGTTTCATTCATGTGACAAGTTCCAGGACAGAGTAATAAAGGAATCTTTTCTGTGCACATAAATGATTGAAAGATTTAAGCTAGATTTCAAAAAGAGAGCAATGACAAGAGAAAAAGGACAAGAGATAAACGTGAGAGAGAGAGAGAGAGAGAGATGTTCATTTATGCAAACCATGGAGAGAAATTTGTATAATCAACCAGCAGGCATACAAGTTGTTGCTTGAATGCACTCCTCAAAGAATTATCTTTAAGTGTAGAGGATAACTGGCCAACATATTAGTGACCAAGTATACACACAAGTGCATGTTTAAGGAATCAAAAACTATTGTGCTGTTTCTTGCTAAATGTAACAGCAACAGGAGAAGCTAAATATCATGTTTATGCATGACAAATGCAGGGATCCAGGGTTCAGAATGTGAGTCATCGATCTTTGAAATGCAAATTTTGAAAACAAAACAAATCCTGCACTCAGAATTCCCCTCTCTTTTCTGAAGTAGTCTTACATGAAATAGGTAGCCTTTTCAGTGCGTGCATACTTCTGGGCTGTTTAAAAATGAGATGAAAGATGTCTGGCACAGAGTAGGGGAACGAGGCAACACAGATTTGCCTGTTGGTTACAGTAGTAAAAGTTGATGTTTCAGTAGACACTGTGTGCTGCATCGAAATGTAGAAGATATGCTGAAGAACTTTTATTACAGTTTGGGAATAGATAAAAAAGCACAGCAATCACGTTTCAACATTGAATGCTTCCTTCACACTTGTGTCAAGGACATGTTTGTAGTATGATAAAAGACATGGATTTAAAAAAGATGGATAATAAATCAATGCTGTCACTCAATAAATAGTACCTCATAAATAAAATTGGCATATACACATCAGAATGAAAGGGTATAATGTCCTCAATAGGTGAAAAGATATTCCGTGGTTGATTTGATAAAAAACTGTTTCCACTTGAAGAAGATAAATTAAAAAAAACAATTTCAAAAACATCTCACCATATCACAGACTGTCGTCAGCAAGCATTATAGTATTGCTGCAGAAGGTTTTAATTTTGAATTTTTCATGTTTCATACATTAACCCAACCTTCTCATGTCCCCAGTTTTTCATGATGACAACTGGAATTCATTTTTTCACTTCTGCTTGTATTCTCTAAGAGTCATCGAGATAATGCTTCATCATAAATTGTTACACACTGGGCAGGAAAGATATGCCCTAACACTTTGTATGTTGTATGGATGGCATACAGTCTTCAAGTATTCATATTTTGCACGGAAAGCTTACTATCAAGGAAAATAAAAACAAATATATGTAAATGATGCCAGTATAAAATCATTTGACACAGTATAAAATCATTATTCGCATGGTTAGGGCATCTTATATGTTGATTAGAAAGACAAATATATGTATGTTTGAAGCATGTTCAGCCAGCATGATGATAGAAACTATATACTTAAATGTGAACAAGTACCTATTTATACCTTCCTCTCCCTCCTTCACTCACTTCCTTACTTCTATCAATTTCTTTCCCCTGGTGTTCAGTCTAAACATACAAGTAGCCCACTTTTCTTCTCACTTCATATTGCAATTCTTGCTATACAAAATTAACTTTAATTTCTCTATAAACTGGATAAAATTTCTCTAGATATCAAATCATTGTCATACAACTTGCATCTGATCTTAATGAATGTTTCCATATTATGTCTAATTTTTTATAATTATTTAAACTATCAATGTTTTTGTATTATTTTTGAAGACTGTAAAATTATAGTTCTTAAAATGTTTTTTAATACTTTGGAGCTTTTTTCTGGGCCTCTGCTGAAAATGGGATCCTACCCAGCTGGGCTTTTTGAGTAATTAAATGTGAATAAATGTCAATAAGCAAAATAAATAAGTAAAGAAAACAGTTGTTGGAAGAATATTCCAATATTACCCTTCACTTGTATTATTCTACCAGTTTATAGTGATATACACCAGAGCCATAGACCCACACAGACAATTACAGATGCACACACATACACATATACACACACACACACACACACACACACACACACACACACACACACACACACACACACACACACACACATGCGAGCACGCACACACACGCGCACATATGCATACACTCACATGCACACACACACACACGCGCATGCACACACAGTCAGTGGCTCAGCAGGTAGGACACTCACCTTTGGCACAGGAAAATCAGAGGATTGTTGGTCACCATGCATGGCATACAGATTCATTTTCCAGTACTGACACCGCTGTACTGCACTTCTGAGTGTGCATTCCTTCAGTTGAGATGTTTAACCAAAGCCAGCACCTACCTGAGATGGAGGTAGCTCTGGTGGATATAAAAGAACCCGGCATCCTGGCCAAATATTCCCTAGTCACTATGAATACCCAGCAGGACTAACATAGTCAACAGAAATGTGACATAATTATAGAGTGACATACTTTTTTGTTGAGATATTTTATGCTGAACGATTCTGGAGGATATGTGTATATATGCTACAGAATGGTAAGGACTTGCTAGATGTAAAGGAGACAACTGTGAGCTGTTGGGAAGGTGAGATCTTTTGTGGTATGCACCAGTTATTACCACTGTCTTAAGGTAGTGCCAGGGTTAACCAAAGTAATACAAAAGTAACATTTCCTTTAAAAGTGTAACACATTTTATAAATAATAGCAAGACAAACAATATCAGAAGCAGCACAAAACCAAACATTATCAACATGCTGTCATGCCTCGGTAATATGACTGCTATGCAAATAAATAAAGGCTGTCTGCAGTTTACGTTTGGAGTCGAGGGTAAAATTATACACCAAGCATTACTACACGGATTGTGACCCAGGACAAAGGACATTGTTGTGGTGTACAATTACCATGTGGCCAAAATACAAAGTCATGTTTGCTGTCTGTTAAAATAGCTGAATATGTCAATGATACATGACTGCACATGTTTTATTTATTTACATTTCATTACTGGGAAAGTGTGACTGGGTGGGAGGCCATTTTCAGCAGAGGCCCAGAGAGAAAAGTTCCAAAGCATTATAAAACATTTTAAGGACAATAATTTTACAGTCTTTAAAAATAATACAAAAAGTAAGTAGAGTTTCAATAATTATACCAAATTAAACATTTGAAAACATTGGTTAAGGATAGATACAATTATATGACCATGATTTAATAGAAATATTTTAGCCAGCTTATAGAGAAATTAATGTAAGTTAGTGTAATACAAACATAAATTGCAATATGAAGTGAGGGAAAAATTAGTTTTAAGGCATATTTAGAGAGAAATCTAGGGGAGAAAATTTGATATGTTTATTCTGATGTTGAGCAAGAGCAGAGTCAGCTTTTGGCTAGAAAGTCTTTTAGAATAGTTTAAAAGGATGGGAGGTAGGGTACTGACCTGATGGATACATGTAAAGAATTCCAGGCTTTAGCAATATGATATGAGTACAGACAGATCCCAACAAATTTGATAGGTCTGTGGACACAATATGGATTTTTGGTCGTTGGTTCATAATTACTGACTAGGAACATAGTTGTATAGTCTGTTACTTAGTGCTGGGCAAGCAGATAGACTTTAGATGATTTTTTTAAGTGGTTACAAGCTGTGTATATGTTAGGTGATGTGATAGTTCTAACCAATTTATGCTTTTTAGTGCTATAGAGTGTTGTGTTCTGAAATTGATATTTGTTGCAAATTTTGCAACGTTGTTTTAACATTGTTCAAGTTTTGATTTTTGTGATGCCTGAAAGTTAGTAAGGCTGGGACCACCATAAAGAACTGTGGGGAGGACATAAGAAGTGGCAAGTATAGTTTCAGTTGCATTGGTGAGAACGTTTTTGACTCTATAAAGCATCTCTAATTTTTGATGAGTTTTTTAATGCAATTTTGTGTATACAGTTTAAATGTTAGATTATCATTTATTTTATTTTATGTTATTTGACTTTGTTCACTGGATTAGTCCAACTGGGCAGATGCCCCTTTTCAGTGGAGGTCTGAGGAGAAAAGCTATAGAAAAACACAAACATGATATAAGATGAAGTATAGCATTAATCACAAACAGTTACATCCTATAATTAATCACCATAAAATTACTTACAGAGATATAGCATGAAGTAAGATCAGTCTAAACTTCATATATTACAAAGTATAAGATTAGTCACAAACAGTTACATCCTAAACTTAAACACAATATAATTACTTACAGATATAAAGCATGAGATAAGATCAGTATAAAATATAACATGACAGCAGGGCTAGAGGAAATGAAGAATGGCCTACGTTATGGTAACATGCGTAGAGAAAGAGTAAGAGAAAGGAGTGCTTAGTTGCAGCCAGTGGAGAGTAGATTAAGTTGGGTCAGTGCAAGAGCAAGTCCAGGAGTTTAATAGGCTGTCCTTAAGTGTTGGTAATCATTCTTACATACAGGCGCAGTTTATTCCATGCATTGGCAAATGAGTGATTGTAGAGAAGTTTACCATTTTTTTGGTGGGGGTTGTAAATCTCCAGGAGGTGTTGTTCAGAGCTACAGAGTGTACGATTAGGAGTGCAGAGAGAGATGAGAGAGCAGGACAGGAGTTGGGTCAGTTTGGGATAGAGTCAGTCAGGTGTTGCTGAGGCAGAAGGAGTTACTGATGCATTCTAGCCACTAAAGTTTTTTTATAGACAGGCAATGGTGAGAGCAGTAGGGTTAATTTGAAGCAACTCAGTTTTATTATACGTGAGTTCTAGTTTTGCCAAAATATTTATTTGTAGGTTAATAAGAACTGGGGAGGCATATAATAGAGTAGATAGGCTCGTGCAAGAGAGAGTTCAGATTGATTAGTGAGAAGTTTTTTGTTTCTATAGAGCAGGCCATGTTTTTGATGGATCTTTTTAATGCAGTGTTTTATGAGAAGAGCACATTTTAGTTGGTCATGTATTACGACCCCTAGTAGTTTAGTGTGGGGTTTGACCTTGATAGTTGTGTTGTTGATAGAAGAGACGGTGAAGGTAGCTTTGAGGTACTGGAAAGATTTAGAGATGAAGAGGAGAAGTTTGGTTTTCTTAAGGTTAAGAAGGAGCTGGTTGGAGGTAAGTCATTTTTCAACTGAGTGGAGTGATTCTTGACTAAGGTTGAGGAGGTGAGACAGATTGTCAGAAGTGGAAATTATTGTAGAGTCTTCAGTGTACTGTATTAATGAAGAGTGAGGTCAGGAAGTGTACATATTGTTAATGAAAATGTCAAATAGTAGGGGTCCATGAATGGAGCCTTGGGGAACCCATGTATGGACAGGAAGGAAGGGGGAGGAAGCAGAGAGCCATTTTACAGACTGTAGTCTGTTTGAAAGGGACCTAGCAAACCAACAAATAACAGAGTTGGAGAAATTAAGGCTAATAAGTTTAGTTAGAAGAAGGTTGTGGGTGACAGTGTCAAAGACCTTTGAGAGGTCAAAGAAAAGACAGGTGACTAATCTATTGTCATGAGATCCGGAGATAGCCTGTGTGAAAGATACTAGTGCTGTGGAGGTACTGTAGTAGGGGTGAAAGCCTTGATATTTTCTTGTAGAAGATGATCTAGGAGCTGTTTATGAATGCACTTCTCAAAAATCTTAGATAGTGAAGGTAGAAAGGCTATAGGCCTGAAATTGGAGGGGTCAGTGGAGTTTCCACCTTTATGTAAAAGTATAGCATAGAATTTCTTCCAGATATCAGGAACAATGTTTTCTTGGATAGATCTATTGATTAGTATGGAGATGGGACTTGCGATGGATTTAGCAGCAAGTTTAAGGAGAATAAGTGGTAAGTTGTTAAGAAGAGCTCTGATATATGATGTGGGGAGAGGTTTAAGAGAGAAGGAGTTTATGATGATGGACGGAAAGTTAGAGGTACAGGGGTAGGTACTTCTATGTTTTTTAGTTTGCTTCTGAATGGAGTCAATAAATAAGTAGTTAAGAAGTGTAGCAGTTTCTAAGGCAGAGCAGAGTATGTATTTTCTGAAGCGCATGAAATCTGAAACTCAAATGTCTGTCATTATTTTCTGACTTCAGTCTTTAATAATTTGCCAAGGATTTGTTACAAAACCAAATTTTATGAAAAACTGACCAAAATATGAGGCAAAAATCTGGATATTCTGCAAAAATTTGTACAGTTGAGAGCTATGTTTGGATATGTGCCACATTGTCTGATGTGCAGATGAGTGTAGAGTCATCTGCGCACTGTATTAGGAAGGCCAGTTGTGTGGATGTGTAGGAGGTGTTGATGAGAATGTTAAAGAGGCGGGGAGAAGGATAGAGTCTTGTGGTACACTGGTGGTGAATAGGATGTATGGAGAGAGGGTGGAGTGCCATTTTACTGACTGATACCTATACCTATTGGATAGTTAGTTTTTGAAAAATAGAAGGGTTGGCTGAGATAGACCTAGTGGGGACATTAGAATTATGAAGTTCCTGTGACACACTATGTTGAAGGCTTTATGCAAGTATAGAAATAAGGAGGAGTCTAGTTTGCCATTCTCTCAAGCTTTATTGATAGTGTCTGTATAGGTTAGAAGTACAGTGTTAGTACTATGGGAAGGATGAAATATGTGCTGTTTAGGGTATAGGAGTTCTTCCTGCAGGGGAAAGTTAGCAATTGTTTTAAATACATTTTTCAAGTATTTTAGAAAGGGGGGGGTAAGACTGCTATAAGTCTATAGGTCCTTTGTGCAAAGGGAGAATGTGTGACTTTTTCCAGAGATAGGAAATGTGGGATTGCTGGATTAAACTATTTATAAGGATCAAAACAGGTTAGGCAATGCTATTGGCTGCTATTTCAAGGTATTGGCTTAGAAGGTTATTAGATGATATAGAATATGGTTTGAGTTTGTTTAAGAGTAGTTTTATATAGGATGTGGGCACAGGTTTGATGGTGAAAGTGGATGCAGTGATAAGTGGCTACTGGGGAGGGTTAGGATTACATGTTGTGGAATCCTTGGTTAGAAATGCTATGCTATCTATGAAATAAGATTTGAATTGTATTGAAGTCATTAAGAGATGGCCAAGGTTTGAATTTATGGCCGGGATGAAAGATTTCTTTAATGGCTGTCCACAATTTTTTAGGGTTGTGTTTATTATTACTCTGAACATTATTATGGTATAGTTTTTTTGTCTTCGTTAATTTGCTTTTTAGTATGCTTGCAAAGCATTCTGAAGTTGTCATGATCTTGTGGTGTCTTATATTTTCACCATTCTTGCCATCCTGCGTTAGTATTCTACTCTTTTTGGCTAGCCAGATTGCATTATTTGTTTTTAGTCTCTTCCTTTTGGGAGGTGCAAGCCTATTTAGGATATTCAGGAAAGTTGTTCTGAATTAATTTACAGCATCATCGAAGGGGAGGTTTTTAGGAAGTTCCAGTTAATAGATGATAAGTTAGTAATAAATATTTCTGGATTAAACTTGGAAAGGTTGTGTGTTGTTTTATAAACATGCTGCTTACATGGATGTGTAAGATGACTGTTTTTTTTTTTAATTTGTCCAACTCTTTTGGGTTTCTAATGCCATGATGGGAATGGAACCCATTTCTAAGTCAAAGTACGATTAAAGTTCATGAAATTAGTATTGTTTGACTTGTTCTTGCTCTTCACAACACCTACAATGTGCCCAGTAATGACTCCTTCTGCAGTTGGTATGGAGTTACATGTATTAGGAACATATCTAAGTATAATTGCAAATTATTTTTTATAAGACCCATTGCTCCTACTACTACTGGAACTCTCTGGGTATATTTCTTCCACATTGCCCTCATTTCTGTCTGCAAATCCTGGTATTTTATGACTTTGTGTCTCTCTGTATGCAAGACACTGTAGTCACTAGGTGTAGCAATTTCAATGAGCAATTTTACTTTTGTGTTATTTTCATGTACCACTATATCTGGTTTTCTTGCATCTATTTTTGAACTGTTGGTAATGGATGATCCCATGTGATATAAGCTTCATCATTTTCTATAATGCTTTGTGACTCATGTTTCCAGTGTTTTTCATCTACCTCAGTATTATAATGTTTGCACAATCCCCAGTGCAACAGTCTTGCCACATTATTATGCCTTTCAGTATATAGTACTTCTGCCATTAGTATGTCACAACCAGCAACAAGATGTGCGGCTATTTCCATTTCTGTTTTACAAAACCTACATTTGTCTGTTTCTCCCACATGTTCAATAGACTTTGTAAGCCATCATTTACGTAGTCCACTATCTTGGTTTGCCAATATTAACCTTTTGTCTTTTGGTTTAAATTCACCTGTCCTTAACCATTCCTGCATTCAGTCCTGATCAGCATGATGTTCTTTCAAAAGTTTTCTATACTTGCAACTGTATTTATCCATTTTCCACATTTCTTGCCTTCTCATCTTATCCTTCCCCTTATATTCCTTCTTTTGATTTTTGGCACATTCAGTTGCTACCTGATTTTTATCTACTTCTGGTTTGATTTCCATTCCCGCTTGTCACCGATATGCTTCTGCTAAACTAAGCAGGTAAGTCATCTTAGACTCATTGTTCTCATGTTTCAAAACTTTCACTACATTTGGGTCTTGTGTGGTCAGCAGATATGAATGAAATCCCATGATTACAGATCTATACATGTAATCAGTTTCAAGGAGTCCCATCTCTCCTTCAGAACGGGGAATATATAATCTTGGTACGCACTGATTCGGGGAATATATAATCTTGGTATGCACTGATTTTTATAAATCATTTGATGATCATCTTGTTTTCCTGTCTGACCTATCCAACACCTTTTGAGGCCAGTCAATCACTCCAAAACTGTAATTTTGGACCGGAAGAACAAATGTTTAATAGCTCGGTCTTTGTTCCTAGATGTCAATGCTGTTTTTGCTATTAATTTTAGTCTTTTAAAATATTCTCTTGTGTCTTGTGTCTTTTGGCTTTTCCCAGTTAGGGATCACCACAGCGGAACTCCGGTCCGCTAATGATTGGCAGTAGATTTTTACTTACTGGCTTGCTGGGCCTAAAGCACAACCTTCAACGAAGGAACGCCCATTCACGCATGTCGCTACACAGAAGACGCTCTAACTGAGAATCGAACGGGCAACGTCTAACTGTGAGGCAACAACGCTACTGCAACACCACCACCGCAGGATTTTAAAATATTCTGTACTGAGTTTTATTCACATTTATTCATGCTTTATTGTTGATCCTTCATCAATTCCCAAATATTTATACACTCCCTCTTGCTCAAGTTCTTTTATGTCACATTTTTGTCTCATACTGATATTTTCTTGGTACTGCAACTTTTCTGCTTTAAAGGCTGTTTTTGCACATTTAAAAAATGTCAAATGACTGCAGTGGTGGTGCTGCGGTAGCGTTGTCACATCACAGTAAGATGTTGCCCTGTTCGATTCTCACCTAGAGCGTCTTCTGTGTGGAGACATGCGTGAATGGGCATACCTTCGTTGAAGGTTGTGCATCAGAGCTGGCAACTCAGCACGTAAAAATCTACTGCCAATCATTAGCGGACCGGAGTTCTGCTGTGGCGACCCCTAACCGGGAAAAGCCGAAAGACACAACAACAAAATTGTCTACAAAAAGAAGGTAAGAAGTCTTTATACTTTGTTGTTTTCTGGGAGCAAAATTGTAGCCATGACCTAATCTATTAGGTAGACAACTTAATGGGTTAAGGGCAAGACAAAACAGCAGTGGTGATAGAGAGGCACCCTGTAATACCACCTTTGAAATTTTATGCCTAGAATAATAATTTGTCCTTTATCATGGCCGAACTGCAAAGTGGTTTGCCACTGTTTCATGGTCGCTGCAATGTAATCGATCAGCTTAGGGTGTATCTTACACATTTTTAAGCACTGTGTTATCTGTGCTGTCAAAAGCTTTTTTGCACACTATCCATGCCATAGTTAGATTCTTCCCCTTTTTACAGTTCTCCATTCTGGCTTTATTTAACAACAACTGATCCTTTTGTTCCATATGATTTTTTTATTACCCTTTTATTCTATTGCCAAGATTGACTTTTCTTCTACATGACTATAAACTCTTTTGACATCAGTTCAGTGTATAGTTTATAAGTTGTCGGAAGGCAAGTTATTGGTCTATAGTTTTTAGGATAGCTTGCAGGTTCACTCAAGTAGGAGTATTGTTTTTCCTATTGTTAACCAGGCTGGTGTCTGTTCGGGGAGGGGGGGGGCATCAAAATAGTTCTTACTCATGGCTAAATCTTCATGTAAAGATGTTAATTCTTTTAGCCAAAAGTTAGGTACCAGATCTGTGCCTGGGGTTTTCCAACTAGGAGCTTTTCTTAACTTTGTCTCAATCTCTCTGGCTGTTACTTCATCCCATTTCATATCCTGTACATTTGAACTTCTTACTCTTTCTTTTATTTCTTCTGTCCATTTAGCATTTTTGCTGTGTTCCACAGGATCTTCATAGATATTTCTACAAAATATATCTATTTCTTCTTTTTTGGTGATGTTTCAATTCCTTTTTCCATATTTCCCAGTTCTCTATAAAACTTTTTTGGGTCATTGCTTATTTTGTACTTTTCCTTCATATTTGTCTGCATATCTTCTAAGTTTTTCTGCCTGTGCTGATATTTTTAGTTTATTATTTGCGACAGTGCATGATAGATCCTGATCTGTTTTGATACTGCGCTTTGCATTTATCGTGTCTATCTTTCTGAGTATTTTTGTTGATCTGTTCCCTCTCATATACTCTTTTAACAGTGACACTTCTTCATTTCTTTATAGTTTTCTCTAATCGATACTTCCATGACGTCATTCAATTTCTCCCTTTCCTTTCCCTTACTACCCTTTGTTTTTGTGGAAAAACTTTATCTGTTATTAATTTAGCTGCACAGTAGTATATCCTGTTTACATCTGTTATATTGCATGAGTCAGTATAGATAGTCCTAATTACTGTATTCATTTGTTTTATTAAACTTCTAACTTTTTGGGTTTTATTGAATTTCTCTTGTATATTTCTTTCATTGATCTTAATGTGTGCCCACCTCTATTAAATCAAGCAACTCTTCTTTTAGATCATTTTCTTCCAAACTGAGGGCACATTCTTTGTTCTTCATTTCCTGTGGGCATTCTACAGAAAGTTCCAGAATATCTTCCTGTGCCACATTCTCTTTAGTTTCATCCTGTGTCATTCATTGCTCTTTCCAATGGAAACTCACTGGTTTATTACCCCACAACACTGACTGTATCAGATTTGCCACAGGTTCCTGTTCCTCCCCTTATTGTGCAACTCCAGCTGAACATTTGTACTATTTTCCTATGTAAGGCACCAAAGTATCTTCATATGGCAACTGATCAGATGTTTCTTGCTCCACTGGTTTCTCCTTAATTTTAGGATTCACTACTCTATCCTGCTGTGTTATTTTTCTGAGTTAGATTTTCTACACTAAATTTTTCACTTTGCAGGTAGTCCATAACCTCAATTTCTATGTCTTTAAGTTCTCCATTACTAATCCTCTTTTCTACTTTTCCTCTTTGTTTTCATATTTTTATACTGTAAAATTTTCCATGTCTAGATGCTTTTGCCCATATTCCTCTTCAAATATTTTTGGTGCTGCTTTTTTGTATTGATTAGTTTTGTTTTCTCCTTTGCATAAATATTACACCATATTAAATCTCTTTTTCTTTTCCATGTTCATATTTCTTCTTCAGATGTCTCCTGATCCTCCTGTTTCTACTCACTTGGGGGACTCATTGTTCCATCATCCTGTACCTATGTTAGAGTTTCTACACTAAATCTTTCACTTCACAAGCATTCCATAACTTCAACTTCTTTTTTTAACTTCTACTTTACTAATCTTCTGTTATACATTCCCACTTTGTAATCTATTTTCCTTTGCCTGTATTTATCTTTGAATATCTTTGGGGCTGCCTTTTTTGTGTTGATTAATATGACTTTCTCCTTTGTGTAAATATTGCATCATATCAGATCTCTCTTTCCCATGTTCATATTTGTTTTTTATATCTTTCAAAAGTCTTTAGATTTTGTTCTTTATAGTTTTGCACTTCCTCGGGTGCTTCTTTTTCTAAGCAGATCAAGGTTTCGTGGTCTATATAATATTTTTTGTAAATCTTCTGTATTAATGAACATAAATTTTATTTGAAGCTTCTGACATTTTTTCTTGTTGAAGTATTTTTATTTCCTCTAATTTCTCTCTTAATCCTTTTGTATATGCTATGTCTGGAAATTCTGAGCTTTTTTCATAATAATAACAATGCATAGTTTCGTTCTTATGTGTAAAATCAAATAAGTTCATGCTAGATGTTGGGAAATTAGAGTTTATGTCCAACCAAAATTCGCATCATGTGGCAGTATTATTTCTTGCGGAATTGTTATGGATATTCACTGTAGGATATCTTCCTGTATAGCAGTATTGCCACCAAGAGGACTGTAAAGAACGGTAGTACAAATTTGTTTATAAATTTTTAGTTTCAAGAAAGTAACAAGATGCTTTGCTGAATCAAATTTTGATATTAGTTTGTTGTAAAGAGATACTGATAGTTGTTGGGAAATATTAAAGAGATACCACTACCTTTCCTCTGTGTACAGTCATTAGAGATGATATTATAGCTGGGAGATATAATTTTGGAGTCATTTATGTTTGGTATAAGCCAGGTTTTAGTTGCAGAGTGAATATCAGCCTTATGTTGGGCAGTCCAAGCATGTAGTCTAGCAATTTTATTTCTTATGTTTCAAACATTTTATGGCAGCAAAGGTTAGATTATTGGGGTTGTGGGTTGAGCATTGTAAGGTTACAGCAGTGTGTGGAAGAGAAACTGATTTGATATTCATTGTGATAGGTGGAACTAGGGTTAGGGTAAATGTCTTCTCATAGAAGGATTTTAGTATACTGAGGAATTAATGATACTTGCTTTTGGAGAGTATTTTTCCACTTAATTTTGTTTTGTTTTATGTTGAAATGGATGAATGAATGTTAATCAATCTATATTTGGAGTAAAGGTGGGTGGTGTAATTAAATAGGTTTGGTGTGATGTGTGGAGAGTGTAGGGAGGAAGTAAGAATAGGTGGTTGAGATAGAGTTGCAGATATGTTGTAAGCTATTATGGAGTCATGGCAGGATGAGAAATGGCCCAGTACCAGGAGAAGAACAGAGGATAAGCTGAGGAGTAGCATGATTAAGTAAAGGGATCTGTATGTTATAGTTGACAGTTAGTGGGTAAGAAGGGATCAAGAAGGAAAAAGAAGTGCAGTGCAGAAGGATATTTAGTGGTGGTGGAGACTGGAGGCTGATAGAGGGTAGGTAGGAAAGAAATATTTTCTATGAAGGAAGAGAGATAGCTTGTCCTAGCATTTTCTCTGTAATGTAAGGAATACAGGGGGTTTAAAAGGGTAGAATATGAGAATGTAGCTAAAATAGGAAGAAGTGAGGGTTTATTTGGGAAAAGTAGAAAATACAATATATAATAGATAGGTGCTGGTAAGGACGAGTGTGACTATGACTGTATATATTGCAAAGCACTATGGGAGGGAGAAATGTTGTTGGGAATGGTGATAAAAAGATTAAACGAAACAAAGCAACTTGCTTCAGTCTGCAGAAATTAGCCAAAAGTGCTCTAGGTGTATAATCACAGCTGCATTTTTGTCAGTTAAGTCAGAAAACATTTGTTGTAGAGGCTTAAAGAAGTTGTTATATTTCCTAGTGAATAGAGTAGTCATTAGGATGAATGAGTGCAGGTGAACAAGAATCCAGCACTGAGGATAGGCAGTGTAACATCACGGGTAAATGTTGCGAGTATTAATAATCAGCACACCATAATCTAGGGTTGGAGTCATCAGTCTCCATTTACACACATGTAACTTTTAAAATCAAATTAACTAGACAAACCTTTCAGAGACAATCCTGTAAAGATGCATTTTGCTTAGAAGACAGATATAATTAGCAAATGAATTGCTTGTAAGAAATAATAGGAATAGTTATAAGTGAGGATTGTGTGTTCTGTTATCTTTTTTAAATAACAAGGCATTCTGTGACTCTGTGTTATTGGCATCCTTTATGTCTCATCCCTGGTTATTAGTTGTTGGGTTCTGCACACTTCATAGCTGCATATATTTTGAAATTTGCCACCTTAATATCAAATTGTGTGAAGAGAAACTTTAATTGAAAGATGTTTCTTTAAATTCACACTACATAATTCATAAGTTCATAGGTAGGTACTAGGCTATTGGCCCAAGGGCCTAAGTAAGCCTAGCCAGCAAGGTTCCCTGGCTTACGCCACCCAAGAAAGTTAATTTCCTGTGCCCCTGTCGAGCAGAGCCATAGAAGTGATCCCTGGGGTGTATTTCCTAGTTCCTATCCACTCATCAAGATTTTTCTTGAAGAGTGCTAATGAGGAACTTTGCTTGACATAGATGGGTAGCTTGTTCCAGAGTATAGGAAGTCTCGGGGACAGGAATCTATCCCTCCAGCATGTTCTGTTTATTGTGGTGACAAGATTTAGGTTCCTAGAGTGTGTAGCTCGGAGGGATTAGGATTTCTTTAGGTGTAACATGTCCAACAGCTCTGGGTTCAACATAGCTTTATATGTTAGGCAGAGATCTCCTCGGAGTAGGCTGGAGTCTTTTGAGATGGTCAGTGTAGGGCATCTGTTTGAGGCCAGTAATCCTCTTTGTGAGGTACTTCTGTGGCCTTTCCAGCTGCTGCAGATGTCTTGTGAGGTACATTCCAAAAGGGGCGTTGTACTCTATAATGGGTCTACTGAGTGCAGAGTAGAGGGGAACAATGACCTTTTTTTTCCTGGATGAAAACCCTTTCGTGATGAGGTGTGCCACACAGAAGGATTTCCTGACTACTGTGGTGATGATTATCAAAGGAGAGACTACTATCCACCTGGATCCCAAGGTCTCTTATCAAACATTTGGCGTTAAGTAGACTGACGTTTATGTGGTAGTTCATGAGTACAGAGTTTTTATCAAAGGGGATGACAATGCACTTTTTGGCATTGAGCTTGAGGCCATGCCTCTGACACCAGGCCTCTGTCTCAGTAAGGCCCTTCTGTAGGATGTCTACATCATTTGGGGACTCGACTATGGCTCCTAGTTTACAGTCATCTGTGAACTTCATTAGCCAAAGGCCTTCTGTGTTAGCCTGTACTTCAGAGACGTAGATACCGAACAGGAGAGGTCCCAGGACTGAACCCTGTGGTACTCCACTTGTCACTGGTTTGAAGTCAGATTTGGAGTCTGCAACTTTTACAGTGTGGGTTCTGTCAGTGAGCCAGTTGGCAACCCGTCTTGTGTTGTAGGGATTTATACCTAGTTTAGAGAGTTTAGCTATAATTCCAGAATGGGGGATAGTGTCAAAAGCCTTGGCGAGGTCAAGATAGCCTGTGTGAACCACCTTACCCTCGTCTACAGCTTTGGTGACTACCTCAAAGAAGTCAATCAGGTTCTGAAGGCATGATCTGCTTTTCACAAACCCGAACTGGGTGGAGTCCAGAGTTTGGAGGTTACCAATGTCTTTGTTGATGAGTTCCATGATGATACATTCCATGGCTTTGCAGACCAGGCTCGTCAGTCTAATAGGGTGATAGTTCCCAGAATCAGTGGTGGAACCCCCTTTGAGGAGTGGGATAACTGTTGCTGTGCACCATTCAGTGGGCACAAAGCCTGACATGAGACTATGATTGAACACGGTGCTCAGGCGGGGAGCCAGTTCATTCTGAAGTTTGTGTAAAACGCATCCTGGGATGTTGTCTGGTCCCATGGATGCTGTGATTTTGGTTTTAGAGAGTGCAGCTTTTACCTGCATAGATGTGAGTACAGGGACTTTGCATTCTTCCTGTATATTTATGGGCCTTTTCTGGGGTGAGAGGAGGGTAAAGTTAGCACTGAACCTATCTGCCAGGATGTTGGCAATATCAGTTGGTTCTGTAATTTTCATGCCGTTGTCCTGTAACTCAGAGCAGATCTGGGTGCTGCCATTGAGAATCTTGATATAGCTATAGAATGCTTTGTGGTTGCCCGTCGAATCAGTGGTAATTTTGTTTTCATAGCTAGCTTTGGAGGATTTTATAAGGGATCTCAACTTCTTACTGAGGCTGACCAGGGAGCTCCTCCACTCATGGGATTTTACTCTCTTTTGCGACAGTTCTTCCTTCTGTTATAGAGTTTGTTTATGTCAGGGGACAACCAGATTGGCTTCCCTTTTTTTGAGGATAGTATTTTGTTTCTGTTTGGGATAGTACGATCCATGCACTCGTGTAAGTGCTTATAGAGTGCATTTGTGTAGGATTCAGCAGTCGTAACTTTATTTTCCATCTGCACAGGTGTCATGATGTTTGCCACTTCTGTCTTAAGAAGCATGAAGTTGGCTATGGAGAAATTTTATACTGTGCTTTCCTAAATGGTGGGTGGGGGCGGGATGCGGATATCTAGAGTGATTAGCTTATGGTTGCATCTGACCAATGAGGAGTTGACTTCAGGTGTGTAATACTGGTCACTCATGTTGGTAATGACCAGGTCTAAGATATTGTTGCCCCGCGTCTATATTACATCATCGAATGTACAATAATATCAAACCAGGAAGTTCAAAATACAAAAAGTACGAACACACAGAACAGAGATTTTTTTCCCAGGGAAAAAAAAATTGCTGTTCTGGTACGTAAACAAAAAAAACACGTACACTTTAAACTTTAAACTTTACCCCCACACCCCCCAACGTGGGGGAGGGGCTGTGCTCCCCACACCCCCCCCACTTAAATATATCAGCTCCGAGATCGCACCACAGTGGAAGAAATAGCAAAGACACAGAAACAGCCCACCAATTTTTTCCCCTGGGAAAAAATTTGGTGTTACACGGCATCGCTATTTTCCCATTTCGGACATACGGGTTCGATATTACAATGTTCGGGCTCCTGTGAGTGTGACGTTGTGATATAGACCCATTGCCCTGGTGGGGGTATGGATAAGTTGAGCCAGGGCATTGGAATTTATGAAGCACACTTTGCAAGTCATACCTCTCCTGGTTAGTCTAACAGAAAGCTGACATTATCTGCTGTGTTTCAATTATGGAAGGGGAATGTGCAACACCAGTTGCCTGAGGTAGTCTTTTCATCTGTCCAAACAAAGAACAATACAAATCTTGAAAGGTTCCTTTATCAAAATCAAAAATTACTCCATGACTTTTGGATATATAGAGTCAGACTGGAGGTCCACTGCACCAGCATTTATATCTAGGAATCAACAAAATATTTAAAGTATCACCTCAGTAAGTAAAGACATCTCATATTAGCAATAAGAGAAAACACATATACATTCCTTTAATTTGCTGAGGCAAATCAGAGACAAACCGCCCTATCCTAAGGCACCTGAAAATACATAGGTTTCAGGTGTCAGGTACCCCGGGCCATAGAATATCTTTTTCACCTTCAAAAGAGTCAAAAAATATCAGAAAAATAGCTTAGGTTCTAGTTCACATCCCCATGCTTTCATATGCAACTATCCTGAGTTCCTTTATTTGATACTAATCTAAATGAAACTCATTAGCTTCTGTGGTTTTCTTTTTAGGATGGTAACCAGTTACTTCAGCTTGGTATGTAATTCTTTAATAATTTAAGTGTCACATACTGCAGACCATCACTTAAAGTGTTTTTATTGTTTTTCCATTTAAATCATGCTCATTATGAATCTTGATGCTATTTGGGATGTGAGCGTGTGATGAGTTAGCTCAGCACTAACCAATTAGGCAAGATGACAGAGGCACTTGAGATGCCCCTAAGCTGACCAGTCTGAGCCAGCCCCTACTGTTCTATAGTTTGGTTTATATGCCTCATTGTCTAAATGGCACTATATTACTGAGGCACTGCTATTCAGGTGATTTTGGAAGGAGGAAGTAAAAACAGGCATAACAACTTGAATTCTAAGAGGGATTCCCTGATTCTGTGGGACTGTTATGCAAGACAGCCCAACATACCTCTCAGGTGTCATGAATTGTCCGGGAGCACCTGATGAACCTGGTTATACATAAAAATGCAGCCACAGCCTCAACAACTTGATTTGGCTGCTTCTAGTTTTGGTTGTGCAGTGAAGAGACATTTGTTGTGGCTGCAGGTGACTAACCATCCTGAGTATCTCTGCTGATGACAACTCTTCCTTTTTCTTGTTTTCCTGCCTACTTAATGTGCAGCAGTGGACCTGAGATGCATGCTAACTTCTATTAGCTCTAGTACATCTGTATAGTCTGTATAGTCTGCATTAAGCAGAGCAGGAAGGTAAACTGACCATTCATCGTTTGCAATCAAGTGTGCCCAAGGGAAGTAGCAGAAGAGTGGAGAAAGGGAAGTAGCCATTGGTTTTGCTGATCCCGGGAGTGGAATCTGAAGGACCATTTTTTTTCTTTTTGTTACCAAGAGACAAAGTCTCCTGGAAGTGGGAAGTAGTGGCTTGGAGGTGAACAAGTTTTTCTGGATCACCGTTTGCAGGAGGTCTAAGATTGTGTTCTGAAGAGATGAAAGACTAGCCTATTTCTGCTTTGTCCCCAGTGCTACTGCTAAGAAGAGTTTTTATCCTGAAATCATGACGAGAGTGAAGACCATTACAGTGCGCACTCAGGCAAGTCAAGGGTCTGTTTTCATGTTACACTCTTGCAGAGCAGCTTTAATTTTGATTGATATTTTTGTTCTGTATTTTTATGCTAAGTCTGTGTGAAAATGTATGACTGTCCCTTGGTTTGCCTTATATTTTCTTGTACCTTATAATCTATCTGGTAGTTAGCTCAGGGCTGTAACTAGATTGTTACTTTCTGTTGTATACAGCAGGGTTACTTTGACTCCATCCACCTTAATTCGGCTACTTTGATTCTGAGCAAGTCATTTAACCAAACACTAATCCCAGGTCACCACTGAAAAGGGATATTTGTGTCAAGTGGCTTTACCAGTCAACAGATAAATGATAGAAATAAAACAACTGACTATCTACAACATATTCTTCAAGTGCCCAGAAGTTTGCAGAATGTCCAGCTTTTTGCCATTTGTGGATTGCACTTCATAAAATGCATGACTTTCTGCCAAAGCATTCACGTGTGGAGTCACTAAATAATTACATGCATTTGAGATATAAGCTTCATATTTTTTCAGGAAATGCACGTTAATGCAAAACATATTATTTTTGCAACCTACTGAGTTTATAAGAGTTTATAAGAGCAATATTAACAATTTGTCAATGATTTTGATCATTTGCCCCCTATCAACTCTTATTTATTTTTTGGTTTTGATACTGATTCTGGCAGCAAGAGGTTGAGGGACATGTTGAAGGCTACAGTATGTCTCTCATACACCTACAATTTCACAGAATGCCAGTATTTGTCTCATATTTTGGTGTGTTCTTCATAAAACTTGTGGTTTTCTGTAAAATCCATTGAAGTCTTCAGTCAATAAATAGTAAAGGACATTTGGGTTTCAGACTTCAAATCCTTCAGTACATGTCAGTTAATGCAAAACCTGACATTCTTGCAATCTTCTAAGTTTACAAGCGGAATGCTAATAATCTGTCATTAATTTTGGCCTTTTGCCCCTTCACCCCCATTATATGGAAGCTTTAAATTTACAAACTGTCTAGAAATCATTTCCATATTATGTGCATGCCTCTGTGTATATACACCTCATCATAAATAAAATAATTTGATAAATGATGCCATGTCTTTCTTCAATTGAAAATGTATGTATTAATGTGTTGATTTGCATATACATGTTATGCTAATTAGGTGTTCTTGTAGACAGGGTATCATGAGTAGGGTTTCTTCTTGTAAGTAGGTTAACCTCTTTCCAAAAGTGTTTGTGGAATGTCAGAGGGTAATGTGTTTGTTTTGGAGATTTGTTTTGTGCCTTCTGATGGACTTCTTGGCAAGGTTACAAAGACAACCAGCCTGTTCAGAGAGCAATAAAGGTAGTCCTTCAATACAAGCAGTGAAAATCAGGACCACTTTATTGACTACAACACGAAACAATAGTTAAAACAGACTAAGCGCTTTCATCTCCCTACGGAGACTTCTTCAGAGATAATTAATTTAACAAGTACTTCTCTTATATATACTTGTCCAATAGTGGGCTGGCATAAAAATTGAATAATTGATTGATTTAGCCATTCTAAAATGAACTTGAATTAAAATGCATACACACCAATTTTTACCATAGATGAAACGTGATTCTATAACAAAGTGTTGCTCTTGTCAATAAATCTGATGTGGTCCGCTTTTTTTCACTGCTTGTATTGAAGGACTATCTTTATTGCTCTCTGAACAGGTTGGTTGGATTTTTCAGTTGTTTTTTCAGCTTGGCTGGAGTACTTGTGTTATAAGTTGCTGTTTGGTGTTCCTGATCTGTTATGGAAAACAGTAGTTTGCAAAGTCATCCAAATGCACTGAGAATGGTTCATTTATGGTTAACACAGGACATAATAATGTTTTTGAAACAAGGTTCTGGTTTGGAAACTGAAGTGGATTTTGCAAACAGATATCCAAATAAAATGAGTGGGCTGGCTATTCTTAAAGAAATGATTAAATGGAACAATGAAAATATGGAATACACACTAAAAAGAATAGATTAGATTGTGTATTAGCACTGATGTTTTTGTTTTTGTTACTGAATACAAGAGAAGTTTAGAGTTACAGCATAGATTATTATACCAATGTTAATATGAATAGAAAGCTTTCTAAAATTGAAAGAGATTTGTGATAAAAAGTGATTCCAATGTTTGGGAAAAAAAACTTACAATAGAAAAAAAATAACACAAATGGGTATTATAGAACAACAGATTCAGGCTTCACTACCTATGAAGGTTTTGGGAATAATGGTGTTAATAGGGAGGTGGTCCTTGCTAGAAGTGGCAGACAGGAGGTCGGAGAGAGAGAATAAGGAACCAAAACCTACAACCACCAACTGACAGAGAGAGAGAACAATGCAGTACACAGGAGACTACAGCGATAGTTAGCAGTATTGGCATTACTTACCTTTAGAGGGGAAAGAGATGATTGAGAAACAGGATGACTGATAAAAATGACCACCATTATAAATTCATTTATTTTATTTTAACATTTTAATTATACAAGAGATCAGATCAACCAGGACTATTTTATTTATTTATAAAAGGTTTTACATTTGTACTAGTAAAAAAATTACAGAAAGAAATTTACTAGATATTAGATTATAGATTATATACATGGAAATTAAATTTTATCAACAATAATAATAAAAATACTCAGAGTTATACAAACAAAAAAGAGCTTAAGAGATCAAGTGTGCAACCAACCTTCCCAAAGAAAAAAAAATTTTTTTTAAATTTTGAGAATGTAAAATATTAAAAAATTAGAAATATAATAAAATAAAAGGACAAAACGACGAGAAAAAAAATGATTATTTTAACATCAGTGAAATATACATAAAAAAAATAAAAATAAAATGAAAAAATCCGAGAATGAAGACAAAGGTACTTATGGAAAAATGGGACTATACCCAAAAATTATGGACATATTGAATTTGTATCTAAAATGAGATAAATATATCATACAAAAAGATTGATCTAATTTTAGAAGACAACCTTTTACAGGGCCAAATAGTAGGCCCAACCACAGTAAATACCAACATTTTTTGGAATTAAGGTGCATAATAAGTCTTTTTACCCTCCCCATGTGACCAATTATCCTCTCAGGGTTCAAAACTCAACCCCTAGCCATATGTAAATTTCACCATATTTTGGTGGATTCATTTCTATGATGAGTATATATTTATAACCATTGATGTTAGGGACTTTTTTTCTGTAATACCTCAGGAGCAAGGATTAAGGTGGTTTGAAGAAATATTAGGAGAAATGGATTTGAATATAGATTGATTTTAGAAAATATGGAGCTGGTCCTATTTATTTTCATCAGAAAGAAAGTGTTGCAATGGGGTCAACAATATTATTACACACAACAAGTATATCAAAAATACTTCAGATTTTTGGATGATATACTAGAGTGAAAAATGTATGTTCCCCTTTTGACCTAGGAGCCCTTCCAGTATATTAGATGAACTCATACTTCTAAAAAAGACTATATTGTAATGAAGAAGTCAGAGAATATATAAAAAACATGAAATGATGGGATAGGTCACCATATCTTCGTTGACCTTTTATAAAGGAATGGGTGGTTAAGGAAATGCATAAATGAAACTTGGGATGTTTAAGGAAATGTATGGTACAACAAACATCTTTCAGGAGAGGATAAAATATAGTTATAGGAGGAACAGAAATGTCAAGAATTTCCTTGAACAACAGAAAACACATATCATTCAAGGTACAAGTAGAAAACATGGAACATTTAAATAAGATGTGCCCAGTGTTCCTTTATAGCAGAACAAAAAATATTATTGCCCAGTTTAGGGACTACTTTTATACCCAGTGGAAATACTACATTGGAAAACTGAGAAATATACAAACACATTAGAGATATCAACAAACAAAATGAAAACAAAGCTTTGTATAGACATGTGTTGAACTGTCAAGAAGCAGAAACTTGAATATAAGGAAATGATGTAAAGGTCTTAATGACCATATATCTATTACTCGGTTTTAAAATTTTTGCTGCTGACCCCAAAAAAGCTATTAAGAGATAAAAAGTGATACCCAAGTTTTCCTAGTATTATACAAGCACATACAAAATATATGTTATGGAACATATTTAAACTATATATATATATATATATATATATATATATATATATATATATTATAAGTATTATTCATTCATACGTGTATATATATTTTGTGCGCATGTACTTTGTTTGTACATGCATATATGTGTGTGTGTATGTGTGTATGTATATGTATATGTGCGCATGTGTGTGTATGCATGTGTGTCTGAAGTTTTTTTGTGTGTATATATATATAATGAATTTCAAAACAAGTGGAAGGATGGGGAATGGGTGTATATATTCACACTTGTATTTACGCATTATATTGTTTATATATTTTTAATATATTTTAATATATATAAAAAATTGTTACAAACATTTTTTTACAAAAATATTTAGTACTATGTATATTTATTTATTTATTTATTTATTTATATATATTATATATTATATATTTTATATAAACCATATATTACATATTACATATATTTTATATATTTTATATTTATACATAAATAATTATGAATCTAACCAGCATCTTTGTAAGTATTTTTAGATAAAATGGTCCACTTTTATTTTATTTTATTCAATTATATATCAGTACTGCTATCATTTTTCAAGAGCAACACTTTGTTATAGAATCACGTTTCATCTATGGTAAAATTGGTGTGTATGCATTTAATAGGAAGTTCATTTTAGAATGGTTAAATCAATCAATTAATCATTTTTTATGCCATCCCACTATTGGACAAGTATATATAAGAGAAGTACTTATTAAATTAATTGTCTCTGAAGAAGTCTCCGTAGGGAGATGAAAGCGCTTAGTCTGTTTTAACTATTGTTTCGTGCTGTCGTGATACGTGTTGGAGTCAATAAATCTACTTTCGTATTTTGGATGTGGTCCGGCTGATTTTTCACTGCTTGTATTGAAGGACTACCTTTATTGCTCTCTGAACAGGCTGGTTGGATTTTTCAGTTGTTTTTTCAGCTTGGCTGGAGTACTTGTGTTTAAAGGTTACAAAGACAATAAAGGAGGTATGGTTGTCAGCTGTGGGCATCAGATTCCAGTTTTGCCATGCTTCATCCCTTAGAATTAAAAGATGTTTGAGTTCAGTGGATAGCCATTCAGTTCTGGTGGGTTTATAAAACCTGTGGATAAGTGAGAAGAACATTGGTTAGACCTACAGCTGCTGTATTAGGGTCATTTAAGGAGAGTATATGGTTCCAGTTGTGGGCTGTGAGAAAGGTTCTTTGTTTCTCTGTATTTGAGTTACTCTGGTTTCTGAAGGCTTTTACTATTGGTAGTAGTTTCATAGGTTGGTAATTTGGCAGTGATGACTTAGTGACAGTGGCAGAATGTTTATGCTGGCAATGGAGTTTGGTATGTTTGTAATAATCAGGTCGAGTGTGGAGTATTTGGAGGACCTGAGGTTAGGTCATGTTGGTTCTTTTATAAGTTGAAGTAGGCCTAGATCTTTTAGGAAAGTACCCATGTCAGATGAAAGAGGGACAAGATAATTAGGACTGAAGTCACCTAGAATGATTATGTTATTATTTTTGGGAACATTATTAAGGATGTTAATGATGAGTGAAATTAATTTATATAGGGAAGCAGTGGGTAGTAGATAGGTTGTAGCAATCAGTAATGGTTTGTTTTGTAAGCTGGAAATTTAAGGAGAATCTACTTGGGACCAGAGTCTGAGGAGGAGTTTCCTTGAGCAATGACTTCTGAGTTTAGTTTATTTCAGTAAAAAATCAGAAAGCCTCCCCTTGATTGTTTGCCTAGTCTGGTATCATTGACATAGTTGTAGGAGGTTAGAAATTGCTGGAAGTTGCGGGAGTCTTTCTTAACTCAAAATTCTGTGACTGTTAGGATATTTGGGTTGTGCTGGGAAATAAAGTCACTTACATGGTAGCTGGTTTCTGATGCTATGTGCATTGAGGAGGGCACAGGCCAGTGTATGAAGGGATTAGTTCTGATGTTAAGGAATACGAGCAGTTGGAGCTAGGTTGGGATGGGTTCAGTATTACTCTTAAGGAGTATAAAGATTATAGAGGATAGTCTGAATGAGGTCTTCCGTGTTTTTAGGTACAGAGAGAAATGTTTCTGAGTCTTAGTAATCATATAGAAGAGTGATCCTGACAGTGGTGAGATGGAGAATAGGTTTGGTCTGAATACTGGGGGGATTTTGGTGGTGTTTTTTTGGTGAGGAATTTATGGAAGCAGGGGTAATACATAGTGATATAATGACTGGTTGGATATAAGTGTTTTATGAAGATTTTTGTTATTGGTTATAGGAGGTGAAGGAAGTGAAGAGGAAAGAAGAAGGAGGTAGAACAGGCTACTTTGCGGGATAAGGAACATTTTATTAATTGGATGGGTGTTGTGTTTGAACAGGAAGTTGTAAGTGGGAGTTAAGACTTCCAGTAAAATTGCAGCACTGACTATAAGGATAGTGAGATAAGAGGTTTATGTGGTTTGCAATGGTGGTGTCTTTTTAAGAGTGACTTTCAGTAATACTGTAGTATTGTCTACGAGGGTAGTGAAATAAGAGAGTTATGTCGTTTTATGATGGTGTCTTTATAATAAGCAAGCCTTGAGGACATTCATCCATCCTTCCATTTATCTACAACCCCATTTTTCCCATTTGTGTACATGGGGTTGGGTGTCACTTCAATAGTGACATTTATGTAGAGCAAATGTTCAGTAGAGCAACATGTTATTTGAAAATGAGATATGTTATAGGCGTTATAACAGATCTGGGAACACAGGTTGACAGCAACCTCTCTTTTGATCACCACATTACTACTGTGGTTAGAAAGTCCTTCTATGTGGCACATCTCATTACTAAGGGTTTTGCATCCAGGAAGAAAGAGATCATTGTCTTCCTCTACACTTTCCTCATTAGGCCAATCATTGAGTACAATGCCCCATTTGGCATGTACCTCACTAGACACCTGCAACAACTGGAGAGGCTACAAAAGTACCTCACAAAGAGGATCCTAGGCCTTAAATATTGTCCTATATGAACAGACTAAAAAACTCCAACTATTCTCTGTCTCATATCGCCTACTTAGAGGCAATCTCTTCTTGAATTACAAAGCCATGTCTGACCCAGCTCTGTTAGAAATGCTACATCTAAAGAAATCCCACATCTAAAGAAATCCCAATCCCTCTGCACAACATGCTCCGGAGACCTCAACCTCATTACCACAATCAGCAGAACATGCTGGAGGGACAGGTTCTTAACCCAGAGACTGCCCATGCTATGGAATAGACTTCCCATACATGTCACACAGAGCACCTCACTGGCCTTCTTCAAGAGAAATCTTGATGACTGGATGAGAAATAGAAAATTCACCCCGGGTATCACTCCGGTGGCTCTACTCGACAGAGGCATTGGAAACTAAGGTCAGGTGGCACAATGCCAGGGTAATCCAATGGGCTAGGCTTGTAAAGGCTTCAGGGCCATTAGCCTAGTACACACCTATGAACCGATGTACCTTACCTAATAATCCATTGCTACATTAAGACTGTTGAGACAGCAGGAGGATTACCATGATTTAAGTTCATAAAATAACAACCAGGTATAATAATTTGCAGGAGGTTACATAACTGCAATATCATACCTATCTGACCTATTACCTTTGAAATATTCTAATAAGGAATGGGATGTATATTATTAAGAAGTCTTTAGAAAACCATGTCATGAGTAATATAGTGTCATTTTTGCTTAGCCTAGCTTATGGGAAGTCTTATTACATCTCAACAATAAATTAAAACAGACAATGAAATAGTCATTTTTATTTCAAAACAAATACTTCAAGCAGTTTAAGTATAACAGAAAACTGACAGATAATTCAGATTGTCACACAGTGACATGTAGTTGGTAGAATGATATGCAAAACAGAAAAAAAGAGGGATCATCCCCCAGTTGTTCATGTTTCCACTATGTATTCCATCTGAAACAGAAGTTTCTTCTCTTTCCCGATACTTTTTCTTTACTGCTCAGACTGATTATTCAGACAGTATGAATAAAAGGACTGTCATCAAATTAACTGTTACAAAATGAGCTAAGCTGATGCCTGTTACACTATGCAGATAAACAAATCTGCCCCACAGTGTACAGTTGTGTCTGAAACTGGCTCACTGTAATGAGGTACATAAAACCATTGACCATTTTAGACACTATAAAGATTTCTCAGTATATTAAACTTCTGCACCTCACAACACTGTTCTCAGTAGGATGGGTCTGTGTATCCTTACAATGCCCCAATGCAGGCCAAAATCATTGGCATGTTATAACATTGATTGACTCGAAAATCTCTAAACCTTTTTAGACTCCCATTTTATTTTGTTCTTTTCTAGAAACATTCTACTGCCAAAGCATATGTAAGACAGAGAGCAGAATTTCATGCAATATCTAAACAGAGGATCACCATGAAAACTTAATAGAAATTTAAATAATGCCTCAGGAGTGTGACAAATGTCAGAGACTAAAGTATTTTTTATGCCCATAGTTTATCATTTTGTGAAGTGCATATGCCATAATCCAGGACTTTTGCCTTCCTCTTTGTAAAAGAGAAATAAAGGAGAATGTATTTTCCCACAAACTGAGAAGAAGAAAAAGTCATCTTTGAATTCAAAGTTCAACAGGGAACTGCAGTGCAGCTATAGCTAAGGCTTCCCAGCCAAAATATATAAGATCATTTGTTTGCAACAAGCCCAGTACTGGCAGGAAAAATGCAGAAAAAAGTAAGGATGTAATGGTTATGCCTTGGGGAAAATTAATTAGAACTCTTCTCCATAAGATGTAATTAATTTTCCTTTGAACAGGGTTATTGAAAAATCCCTTTAAAAGATACATTGGATGGTAAAATAAGATTTTTCTTTGTTGTTCGTGTGGCACAGAGTTGAAATAGACAAACAAGCAATTATTTGAATATTCTGAGGTAAGCAACAGGCTGTATAAAGGGATGAGATGAATGGGAAAACAGAAAACAAGCTCTTTTTAAAGCCGATAATTTGATTCAACCATCTTTCACTTGTATACTGTGAAAACGAGCATGTCACATTTTAAGACTATCAAGCTTAAATGTTCCCTTCAAATGGGGATTTGAATCTAATGTGTCTCAACTGTGCAAAAAAAAATAAATGCATTAATAATCCTTCAGAAATATTGTCTGCATCTTCATTATAACAAGGACATGCAAATGTATGAAAATGCAATGTGTACATCAGACTGGATTCGAACCCAGGCCATTCATCATAAAGTTATGTTCGTTGGCAAAGCATCAGCAAGACAGCTATACCCACTTCAATACAATGTTCAGAATACCTTGCTGTCTATCAATCTCCTGCAAATTCCATTCCATGTAATTATATCATTATTTATAAAGCAACTGACACCTTTTGGAAAGCTTCACCACGGTAATAGTCGGTAAAATTTTGATTTTAATTATATATTAGGATTTTGCATTTGTTTTCTACATTGATCATTTCAAATGTATTGTGCATCAGAGCAAAATATTTGATACAACTGAGTTAATTTGATAGTGATGCCTTTAATTTAACTGATAGGCAGTTATAATGCAGTGATTACAATATCACCCTGACTCTCTTAGCAATAGCAATGCACAGTAGTGGTTATTTGCATCAGCTATGAGTATGCTACAGAGTGAAATAAGCTCAAAAGGGAAGCCCAAAGAGAAATAAATGGCACTGAGAGAGATTTTTAAGTGTTATATGCACAGAAAAAGCAATGCATACGGAACTTACACCGAACAGTACCTAATTGTTATGTCTCTGAAAGTGCTTCTCAGTAGTTCTTTAATAAGTGCATGCAAACACACATGATAAAAAAATAAAGAAATTAGCAGGGATTTGCACAATGAGATTTCATAACAAGCAACGTACATGGAACACAAATTGAAGTGTTTCTAATTGTTATTCAATTTAAACTGTTTTTCAGTGTTGCCATTTGTTTTTCAAGCACACATGAGGAAGAATAAAAATCTCAGTGATATTCTGACATAGAAATCTCAGAACAAATAAAAAAGTAGAATATTTTATATGTTGACATGTACATATATACATCTATTTTCTTTTATTTTATCATTTGT
>NC_056731.1:86439767-86514767 GCF_019279795.1 Protopterus annectens
TAGAGCTGGAAAGAGACTTCTATCAGGTACTTAAGAAATCAACAGTATGCCACAGAAAAAGCTATCAGGATTATTTTAGACTTGTTAATAATAACTCCCCAAGAAAAGATGATAAAAAAACTAATACTACAATCTTCAAAACAAACTACTTCATCACTAAGGTGGATGATATTCTCTTGGAAGTTCTTACATAGAACATTTATCACACCACATAAAGTTAAATTGATGTATAATAAAGACACAGGATGCTGGAGATGTAAACTATATGTTAAAAGAGCAGATTGGCAGCATATGTTTTACAACTGTATAAAACTTAAAACATATTGGAATAATATGAATTCACTCTTACAGTCTGTTTTTAATGATAAATTTATGCTGACAAAATTTCTTATTTTATTTAAAACACATATTTCCACTTGTGTCATGAAAATAAATACCCTCTTTTATGGAGTACCTTAACATTAGCAAGAAAAGTCTTCACTAAGAACTGGAAGAATTAGGCTACTACTACTATGAAGGAGTTTGCACACTTGGCAACTGAAGTTTGTCATATTGAACTTATCTGGATCAAGACAAGAACATCTAGAATCACCTCTTCATATAATATATTGTGGAAAATGTAGAACTAATGTATAAACAGACTTTAATAATTAACTGACAACTATTCTTATCACATTTCTTTTTCTGTTTAAAAAGCTTTGTTTTACAGTGGACACCATCGTAAATAGTTATTTTAGTTTGTTATTGTCCTTTAAGATTTGTATATTTCTTTTATAATATTTCTATTATCATATATTAATGTTTTGTTGTTAAAATTTTCAATGGAAAGAATTCACTTGGCCGTTACACAAAAACAAAAACCTTTCAACCTGAATTAATTGGGGGGAGTTCTCCCCCCACACCCCCATGTGGGGGTCTGTCCCCCCCATACCCCCTAACTAAATATACTAACTCTGAGATCACTCCACATCGGGGAAAGGGGGGACTCCCATTAACAGCCGAACAAATTCTTTCTCTGAGAAAAAATGTGCTTAGCTGGCCGCTTGCAGTTTAGCTCTTTTGATTTTTAGCTTTCGATCTTATGTAGTTCAACAAGCTAAAGTTTCGTCAAATTAATAGGGACCCAACTAATTAAGGGTTTTGAGAATATTGTTGAAGACATCAGGATTAAATTGGTAAGGTTTAGTCATTTCTGATATAGGTATTTTTGGCATGGTGGTTTGCTAGTCTCTGAACATAGATGGGAATGACAGTCCCTGATGTAGTCTGGAGAGATCTAAATGAGTAGTAAACATCTGTATTTGAGACTAAGATCCAGTTAGGAGTAGTGCCAGTGTTACTAACTTTGTTGAAGTGACTGTGGGAGGTTGTAAGTTGTGTGAACCCATATAAATTGATACTATTGGAGGGATAATCTGACATCACCAGCAATTATCATTTCAAAAGATATGGACTTAGACATCCAGTGAAGGGTATCTTCAAAAACAGAGATGTTATTTCTTGGGGGATTATACAGGACAATGATGCATAGCTTTTTTATGCTCATTTAGTTTTGAGAAATTAGTGAGCTCTACAGAGTGAAATGTTGATGAAGTACTACACAAAGGGGGTAGAGCAAGATGATTGAAAAACAAGATAGTGACACCACCTGCTTACTCTATCAGAGAGTGGATGATATTGTAGACTAGGGGAAGAATTTCAGAGTCTTTAATGGGTGGCTTGAACTATTTCCAATAAGAATTATAATGTCTGGGGAGTAATGATTAATAAAGAAATGAAATGTAGCAACTTTGTTTACTATACTTTGAAAACTTATAGAAGTGATTTTCAGATTTTTAGGAGATGCTGACATAGTTGAGGAGAGATACAGGGTTGTACAGAAAATAGGTCGGACCCGGGCTTTTATATATAATATTGCCACATAAGAAGATATTTCTGAAGTGTGAATAGATTAGTAGAAATTTTGGTACATTAATATTGGACTTATATTTTCCTTGTGTAGAAAGAAGGAAGTGTTGAGAATTTTCTATTTGCTGAGGAGATATGAAAAAAGAGGAATAAGCTGGAAGCAATTATAATTGTGTATGATTGCCCATTGTCATGTATAGAGTAAGCAAGAGTGAAAGTCTGCAAAACAGGTGAGATAGGTGTCATGTCGTATATGAGGTGAGATAATATAAAGAGTAGAGGAGTAGGTAGATGAGGAACACATCTGTGGCAAAAAAGTAATATGTAATAAGAGTTTCTAGGGCAGAATGGGGGGTATTTGTTGGTGCAACAACATTAAGAAATGAAGTAGAAACACTTAGGTATTTTGATTACGTTAAATGTGGGGTAGACAAGGGTAAGGAAGGTACATGATGTAGCTCTATGGATGATAAGATGGTGAACAAGGATGGGAAGAGAAGAGAAGAAAAATGAACCTAATAAGAGTTAATGGAAGGAGCAGTGATAGAGGTGGAGTGTAGGAAACAGAATAAGAGAAGGCAAAAGTAGTAGGTGGTGCTAGAGGAGGGTAGAGGTGTTTGGTAATATTTTAGAATAATAGGTGTGGTTAAAAGAGGTGGGTATCAAAATAATATCCTGATTTAGGTAGGGAGAAGAGGAATTATATGAAGGAAGAGGAGGATTTAAGTAGGAAGAGTCGGAGTGGGTGAGAATTAGGGATTGGATAGGGAACAGAGTGAGCCCAAGCATAGCAAAGGTGGATGGAGTTTGCATGGGAAATATCTGTAAGCCTGGTGAAGAGATAAGGTAAAAAATTTCCAGAGTTGTATTAAATTAATGAAGGATGTTTACAAAAACAATATCTGGCAGGAGAAATTTAAGTGCAGTATACAGAGCAGGCAGTAATCAAGGATAGGAGGGATTATTAAATAGGAATAGACTAGCTGTGAGAGAGGTAAGAAGAAAAGTATAGGTGAGGCAGTGAGCAGGTCCACATGGAGACTACTGAGAAGGCTTGCCTAGGGGAACTAATAAGTACTGATGTTAGCTGTAGGATACTGCAGAAAAGGGAGTAAAATAGGAAATATCACAGTAACCAGCGAAATACCTTTTAGCTTTTTTGTGTGGGAGGGTAACAATTTGCATGTTAAATGAAGACCCAATGCACTAGCATTTGCTAGTTCAGATAGACAAATAGATAAATGTGGGCTGCAACAAGTATGTGTAAAGCATAGAACAAAACAGATTGGTAAAGGGGGGCTATTGCCTGTAATGACGGGGTCACATCCTTCAGTACAGTGCAATTCACTAGGCAGCTTATTAGTTCAGATGGGTGTGTACATATTTGCAATAGCCTCTGACCTAGATTTTACAGAAGAATACAATAGCTGTATTTATGGTCACAAGAGTACACATACATTGTTGCTTAGACTGCACTCTCTTGGTTCTTAGACAAATTGGTGTCTGTCTTGGATGTTGTTTGCTGGACAGAGATGGGCCAATTGATACCTGCTCAGAAGAGTAGATGAGAGAATGAGATAATCAGGGTAAACAAAAGAGAGAATGGCTGAAATAGGATGAGAAAGGAATGATTAAGTATAAGGGCGGGAGCGGTAGAAGAGAAATATTATTATTGAAATGCATGGAGTTTTAGAAAATATAACAGATAACAAAACAAACAAAAAACAGTAAATAATTGTTAGCTCAGGCATCTACTGACAGGAAGGTCAGTTCAGAAGTCCATAGTATTAGAAACTCTCCAACTATGGATACAACAATATCTCAGTTTGCCATCATATATAAACATTTGCAGTCTGATAATACAGGTTAATGGCTGCAGGTAATAACAGAGCTATGTCTATCTAGTATTCTGTAACTAAAACTAACATACAATTATTATCTGTTTATGTAGCATGTCAAAATCTCCACTCTAGTAATACAGGCTATTACAATGTATACAGAAAAGAGCTTAGTTTTTTTTTCCAAAACTGGCTTACATAGAAATTCAGCAGGACTCCATCCTTTGTAACAGGTCTAAAAAGAGGTCCACTAATATTGTGTGTGGACCTCTGGGATGCTTAAGATCACTACTCGCTGGCTTAACAATTCATATTTCTTAAAATGCAAAGACCTATATAATGCATTCTGAATTAGTTGTAATTTTAAGGTAGTTGATCAATCATTAAAGACGATTAATTGTAAAATGGTAAGGAAAATTTATAAATCTAAAACTAGATAGATAGATAGATAGATAGATAGATAGATAGATAGATAGATAGATAGATAGATAGATAGATGGATAGATAGATAGATAGATAGATAGATAGATAGATAGATAGATAGATAGATATAAACAATGGAAAATCAGACTGGATAAAGGATATTAGATTTTTACTAGCATTCTTTCTTAAAAATTTATGTTTTCATTTTGAAATGATTTTTATATCTTGGGTGGATTGTTTAAAAGGAAGAAGTTTATTATCGACTGATATGAATATCGTTAATATAATTAATAGTGGGATCTATTTTAGTCCAGCAAATCACCAGCAGATTAAACATCACTTTATTCAGACAACATGGTTAAAATAGCATTTATTGAAAGCTGACAAGCTCGTCATTTATTTCCTTGAATATCAGATTGGTCAGCAGCACAGATATAAATAATGTCTCTAAGCAGACAAAGTACCTCCCCAACCTAATGCTATATCTGACTTCTATTCTATTATCAGGAGACATATACCCCAACCCAGGCCCATCCTCATCCCAGCCAACAGATAAATCTATACTACTCACCTTCTTAAGTGCCCAAAGTATAGTTAACAAAATCCCTAATCTGCATGCCTGGCTTACATATAACAAACCAGACATTTTTTCCATCTCTGAAACTTGGTTAAAACCTCATATAAACGATTCCAAAATAATTCCACCCAGCTTCTCTATAATCAGAAAAGATAGAACAAACAAAAAAGGAGGTGGAGTAGCCCTTCTATACCTATCCTCCTTTACAGTTACCCCTTATAACAAACCAACTCCCCAATTCAATAATGCAGAACTACTCCTGGCACTGCTTCAAGTAAATAAACACAAACACTTATGCATAGCCTCCCTCTACATCCTCCCAGGCAACAATATTTCTACACTAGAAGATATCCTCTCCTGGCTTTCCAATAACATTAACAATGAAACTATACTTATGGGTGACATGAATATTAATTGGTCTGCAATATAATCTCCCACAAATCCACTTAACATTAATCTTTACAACTTTTCTCAACTGAGCAACTCCACAACTCGGCCCTCAAAAAAAACTCACCAGTGATAGTACCCTAGACTGGATATTAGTCTCCCACCCTCATTACTTCTCAAATAGTGGCACCCTGCCTGATTCCCTTAGTGACCACTTGCCCACATTCACACACCGACTAACTTCACCCCTGCATCTTACTCACAATTTTATTACTACTCGCTGCCAAAAAAACTTTAACCCCACTACCTTTTCCAACTCTCTAAAAGCAATCAACTGGTACACCCTAAAAATTCTTCCCCTGGAACAGGCTGTCACCCACTTTAACTCAACTTTTCTAAACCTCTTAGAGCAACAAGCCTCCATAAAAACAAAAAGAATAAAAAACAAAACTGCCCCTTGTCTAACAAAAAACACACTACTAACTATGCACCTTAGAGATAAGGCATGGTCATCATATCAGAAACATAGGACTCCCGTAGCCCATAACGAAAACAAAACACTCAGAAACAATGTAAAAAAACTTATCATCTCTGATAGACAAAATTACTTCTCCATAATCCAAAACAACAACAAAATAAACCCTCAAAAATTTTGGAAATGCATCTCTACCCTCCTTAATCCCAACAAACCAGATAACCCGAGCCCAGACCTATCACTCCTGACATAGACTTGGCCACTCAATTCAATACCTTCTTCATTGATTCTTTCTCCAAACTAACCTCATCCTTTTCATCTTCAAATCCCACCACACCCCCCACTACACCCCAATCCTCCCCTACCAACTTTTCACCCCTCACCGCTGCTCATCTCCCCATTTCTCCACTCCATCATCAACATTCTCAAATTCTCCCCCCTCCCCCCACCATTCTCACTAAAACCTATAACCACATCCACCATAAAAAAGCTACTGCAGAAACTAAAACCATGCTCTAATGCCCCTGATAACATTCCTTCTTACTTTCTCAGTATAGCTGCTGAAGACATTGCCTACCCCCATCAGCATTTTAATCAACTGTTCCATTCAAGAAAGCTCAGTACCTCAAATCTGGAAAAAGGCTTTTGTTGTTCCATTGCACAAAGGAGGCAGCAATAACAATATTACTAATTTCCATCCCATTGCTATTCTATCTCCTATCTCTAAACTTTTAGAAAAGTGTATTCACCTACAACTCTTACCATACCTCTTAGACAATAACCTACTAACTCCAACACAACATGGTTCCAGACCAAGACACAGTACTATGACCTCCCTACTCTCCTTTCTGGAAGATGTGAACAAAGCCCGGGACACAGGACACATTGTCTCTACCCTCCTACTAGACCTCTCTAAAGCCTTTGATACTATCTCCCACAATTTACTACTAACTAAACTCTCCAAGCTTAACTTGTCACCCTCTTCTCTGAACTGGTTCACTAGCTACTTATCCAATAGATATCAGGCAGTGAGATGGAAAAAAGCTTCCTCCCCTTTCATCAACACCCCAACCGGTGTTCCCCAAGGATCTATACTGGGTCCTCTGCTTTTCAATATATTCATAAATGATTTCCACAACTATATCCCTTCAACTAAAATTATCCAATATGCAGATGATTCAACTATAATCTGCTCTGCAACCTCCATCCCCACACTGCTAAAGCTTACTCAAGATGCATTCTCAACCACCGAACAATGGATGAAAACAAATCACCTTGTACTCAATGCCTCCAAAACCAAAGTAATGGCATTCACCCCCTCTAAAGCTATCTTTTTCAATCCAAGTAATTTCACTATTACTAGTCACAACAATACACCCCTAGAACTGGTATCTGAGGCCAAATTACTTGGGGTCCAAATTGATAGTCAGCTTAAATTAAATTCCCATCTTCAACTAAATATAAAAAAAAACACCAAAAACTTGGCATGCTCTACAGACAGAATCGTTATCTTACACCCATCACCAAACTCACCCTATCTACCACATTTCTCATCCCATCCCTCCTCTATGGAGCCCCACTTCTAACTAACCTACAATCTTCTCTCAAAACACAACTTTCCTCTTGCTATAACAAAATTGCCAAGTTTTCTACCTCCCATAAGTCCTCCTCACACCACTGTTCGGCTCTCCACAAACTAAAATGGTTAGAACTACCCAATCACCTCACCTACATCCAACTGACTCTTGCACACAAAATTATCTTCAATCCCTCCCTCTGCCCATCCCTTTCCTCTACCTTCAAAATGCACCTCCCTGATAGAATTCTAAGATCTAACAACCAAAACTTAATTGAACTGTATAAACCAACTCGTCCCCCTGGAAAAAATCTCTTATCCTACAGTCTTGCTCGTCTCTGGAACTCCTTACCCCCATCCATTTGTACCATCACAAAACACTTCTCATTCAAAAAATCCCTTCACCCACACCTAATTTCCCAGTGGAATGCTCCTAGTCCCACCCAACATAATCTCCTCATTCTGAGAATTTCCACTTCTCCTCCCCTGTTCATAATGGGAATTTCTACTTACTCTCATAAACTCATAGATCTTGATCTTGCTTGTATTAGCTTTTTCTGAATACTTAAAGGTACCTAAGTGTAAATATACCCTATGATGGAAAAGGTTCTCTGTTTCTATATTGAAAAGTTCTATGTCAGCTCATATACATTTCTCTTGATTGTATTAAGCTACTCATCCTGAATGTATGAAAGATATCTCCAGTGTAACCCACCTTAAGTTGTAAAAGCCTCTCAGTTTCTATATTGTAAATTGTTTTCAGTGATACAAGATTGTAATATTTGGATATGTTTGTACACTAGTCTACTGTATTTCCAAGTCCATAGAAATTGTATAATTGAAACTAAATACCTTATTGTAACCTTGCTAATTGTTTTTGGAGCTTTTCTCCCCAGGACTCCATTGAAAATGGGTTCTTTTGGCCCAATGGACTATCCTGGTAAACCAACTGCAAATAAATAAATAATAATAAAATATCAGATAGAGGTTGGACAGAATGAAAACATAGCTTTGCTAGTAGCCTAAACATCACTGTTTCCCATAGAAAAACTTAGCTATAAAACTACAGTATATCCCTTACACAATCACATAAGAGATTAACCGGCAGAATAAAACAAAACTACCAGAAGAGTGTTCAGCTGCAGTATTATACAACATCCATCAAACCTCATCATTAGATTTTGCCCGCATATGCTTATCATATAAATGGATGAAAGGCAGAGAAGTATCCTGAATTTATACAATTCTTACTAGCAATACATTCATAACCATCCATGTGCAGTCAAAGTCACATAATTATGATGTTCTGATGTATAAATATGTCCCTGTTGCTAAACTGAAATATGCATTTGGTGATATGGATGCTACAGAGATGGCCGATGCAGCACAGGTTCACCCAACTTACTGGGGGGTATATACAAGACAACAATATCAAAAAGAGGTAAATACATTTTAGTCATTGTTGGCTATATACAGTGGATATAAAAAGTTTGCACACCCCTGTTAAAATGCCTTTTTTTGTGATATATAAAAAGTGAGACCATAATAAATAATTTCAAAACTTCCCACTTTTAATGTTACCTATAACCTGTACAATTCAATTGAAAAACAAAGAAATCTGTTAGGGAAAAAATATAAAAAATAAAAAAATGTACAATACGCTGGTTGCAAAAGTGTGCATACCCATAAACTAATACTTTGTTGTGTGTGCACACCCTTAAAATAATACTTTGTTGAAGCACCTTTTGATTTAATTACATCAATCTGGCTTCTTGGGTAGAAGTCTATCAGCATGGCACATCTTGACTTGACAATATCTGTCCACTCTTCCTTGCAAAAGTGCTCCAAATCTGTCAGATTGTGAGGGCATCTCTTGTGCACAGCCCTCTTCAGGTCACCCTACAGATTCTATTGGATTTAGATCTGGGCTCTGGTTGGGCCATTCCAAAACTTTAATATTTTTCTGGTGAAGCCATTCTTTTGTTGATTTGGATGTATGCTTGGGGTCATTGTCATGTTGAAAGGTGAAATTCCTCTTCATCTTCAAATTTCTAGTAGATGCCTGAAGGTTTTGGGCCAAAAGTGACTGGCATTTGGAACTGTTCATAATTCCCTCCACTTTGACTAAAGCCACAGTTCCAGCTGAAGAAAGCAACCCCCAAAGCATGATACTGCCACCATCATGCTTCACTGTGGGGATGGTGCTCTTTTGGTTATGCAAAGTGTTGTTTTTGGGCCAAATGTACATTTTGGAATTGTGGCCAAAACGTTCAACCTTGGTCTCATCAGACCATAATACATTTCCCCACATGCTTTTGGGAGACATGATGTATTGTTTTGCAAATTTTAGCTGGGCCTGGATGTTTTTCTGTGTAAGAAAAGGCTTCCATCTTGAAACTCCACCCCATAGTCAAGACATATGGAGAATACGGGAGATTGTTGTCACATGTAGTACACGACCAGTACTTGCCAGAAATTCCTGCAGCTCCTTCAGTGTTGCTGCAGGTCTCTTGGCAGCCTACCTGACCAGTTTTCTTCTTGTCTTTTCATCAATTTTGGAGCCAGTTCTTTGCAACATCACTCTTGTCCCATATTTTCTCCACTTTTTGATGACTGTCTTTACTGTGTTCCTTTGTACCCTTCTCCTGACTGATACCTTTCAAAAATGAGATCTCTTTGATGCTTTGTAAGCTCTCTGTGAACCCTGGCTTTTGCTGTAGCAGACAACTGAGTAAATGTCAGTAAAATCCTACTAGGACAGCTGAACTTTATTTGGAGTTAATCAGAGTCTCTTTAATTGATAGCAAGTGTGTACCCAAGAAGACTGAATGCTGTAATTAAATCAAAAGGTTCTTCAACAAAGTATTATTTTAAGGGTATGCACACACAGCAAAGTATTTGTTTAATGGTGTGCATACTTATGCAACCAGCTTATTGTATGTTTTTTTTAATTTTTTTATATTTTTTCCCCTAACAGATTTGTTTTTCAATTGGGTTGTACAGGTTATAGGTCACATTAAAGGTGGGAAAAGTTTTGAAATTTTATTTATTTATTTGCAGTTTGTTTTCCAGGATAGCCAATTGGGATACAAGGAGCCCATTTTCAATGGAGTCCTGAGGAGAAAAGCTCCAGAGAAATATAAATACATAGTACAGAAAGAGCACATATCCATAATATACATTTCAATTAAATGTTAAATACATATTTTGTATAGTACAAACCCATATTGCACAATTCAAATAGATGTTGCATAATGCAGAAATAAAAAATTTTCATTTGGAAAATTACATCAGGTTTTTATTTACTTTTTTTAGGAATTACAATGAGGTAAGGATGTAAAACTTTAGGAGGTAATGACAGGCAACAAAGTTTGGAAAGTTAGGAAGAAAGTGTGGTAGAATTAGATTGGATGAGAGCAAGAGCATTTCCATTGTGAAGTAAGGTGCTAGTGCAGTGAGGTTTTAAACAAGGAGAGACTTCTGGTGGTGCGGATGGGAGAAGGGAGAGAGTTCCAGAGCCAAGCAAGAGAGAAGGACATCAATTGATTCCCAGCAGGATATGTTGAATTATGCAATTTAATTAGGTTTTGGGAATTGGATCTTAGGAGTCTCTCTGGTTTATGCATTTATGATTTATTGTGGTCTCATTTTTTTATATCACAAAAACCTGGCATTTTAACAGGGGTGTGTACAATTTTATATCCACTGTATAGAATCTTGAAAAAAGTATGAAAAATAAGAAGTATTGGTGTTGCTGAATTAAGTAACATGAGAAATGTTAGGTAGGGCTATTATGGTATGTATTCCAAATGGAGAAGGACTACTTAAATCAGTTACACAACTCCACGTATGTGACCCTACAGGTGATGAAAGATACCAAGCATGCCATGAGTTGGAAAGAGTAGCTTTCATGTCTAGAGATACTCCCTGTTTGGTAGTTGATGATGTAGTGGTTAGTACTTTCTTTGAAAGTGCAGTAGCACTCCTTACATGTAATGCCATGTTACAATAAGTAAACTGTGTTAGAATGACATAAGTGGTAACAAGTTTTGCACAAGATGTAACCCTAAAGCAGGATATTCACAGATGATTATACTTTAAAGTCTGGCACCTTCCTCCAAAAGCATATGTTTGACTTACAGACAGTTACATATGTGTTAGTGTTCACCACAAAGGATAATTTGAAAGAATAGTCAGGCAAACTTTTGACTGATGGATAGGACTTTCTTGATGAAAGGCACTGTCTGCAGGCAGTTATATACAGTACACGTGTTTATAACATAATGTGAGAACACTAAATCCATACTTTTAGTTTACTGCTTGATAACTAGGAACTCACTAAAGATATATTATTTCATGCGACAGTGCATATATTATTTACTAGCTATTTGTGAGCTGACAGCTAATGTTGGCTATGTTCTGTACAAATCTGAAATAGGCGCTATAGAAACTATTCCAAGTAACATCAACTGTGCAGAATCCAAAGGTTTTCTTTTCTATTTTAGACAGAATGTGGGGACTGAGGTGCAAAATCTTGGATTAGCAACATTGTACAGCACAGCACCTGCATTCGTATTAGCTGTAAAATCTAGCTGCACTGTCATTTTCAAATGAGGAGGAAATTTTTACAGCGTTTTATGGCATATGTGCTAGTTTTCCACCAGAGGGTAGGGAGATCCTCACCAGCTTTACACAATGGTATGTCTTAGGCCAGCCATATAAGTTCAAAGCCAGAACTATGTGCACTGCAAGATTTCCACCTTTATTCCCCATAAAATTCCAGAACATTTCTGCCTTGAACCATCTATGCCTGCCACAAACACAAAATTCTGTTGAAGCATGGCAACACAGTATCCTGCATTGCCCCTCTGTTGAACGGTGGCAACACAGGATATTGTGTCAGTTGGGTAGAAGTATTTATGATTGTTCATCAGTGATGTTTGTGCTAGCCATTGAACAAATAGGGTGGATGAACTATGTGTCCAGATGTCAGCTGGCTATTCACTGTCTTCTCAGAAGTGAATACTAATCCAGAGGCATAGGTATGAAAAGTGCAGAGGTTTTTAAAAGCCATAGCTCTGCTTTTGAAGCTTTAAACCACTGCAATTGCCTCATGCACCCTTGTAAAAATGTTATATTTCTTGCATACCTTTATCACTGCCACCATTTACTTTGTCTGCTGGTTGGTCATTTGTTAGTGTTATACTTGCAATTTATACATCACACAACATATTTCTAGGTCTTATTTCAATCATTTATTTTATTTATTTATTTTACATTTGTTGACCGGGAAAGTCCGACTGGATGCATGTCCATTTTCAGTGGATGCCCAGGGAGAAAAACTCCACAGTTAAATTTTAAAGAAAATATAAGGTGTATACAGAAGCATTTACATTTACATAGTACCAAACTTAACATGAACTTATATCTTGGTTTGGCTGTGTGCCATAATACTTTTTATTTATTTAATTCTTTATTTATTTGATATTTGTTTACTGGGAGTGTTCGGCTGGACCAGAAGTCCATTTTCAGTGGCGGCTGGGGATAAAAGCTCCAAGAACAATACAAAATCAAGAGATACACAGTTAAAAAAGATGTTTGTGTCTTTCGGCTTTTCCTGGTTAGGGGTCGCCACAGCGAAACTCCGGTCCGCTAATGATTGGTCGTGGATTTTTACATACCGGGTTACCAGCCCTGACGCACAACCTTCAATGAAGGCACGCCCCATTCACGTATGCCTCCACACAGAAGATGCTCTAGCTGAGAATCGAACGGGACAACATCTTGCTATGAGGCGACAACTCTACCGCAGCACCACCACCGCAGTACAGTTAAAAAAGATAACAATACAAATAAAATTCCAATGATAATACAAAGGTCTAGAGATACACAGTTAAAAAGAATAGCAATACAATAAGACATTTTGATAATGATTGATAGCTATACAGATAATATCTAAGTAGCATTTGTGCTTTAATATGGCATACAATTAATTGACTAGCACAGAAATATATTTACAAAGGTATTTAAGAAGGTCCATATACAAAAGAAAAGAAGGGAGGGGGAATTGGGTTTTAAGTTTCTTTTCATGAATGTAATATAGTTGCTAGAAGGGGTGCTGGTTGGGGAGTAGGGGAGGTGTCATTTTCAATGAAAACTTCCCAAACAAAAAGAACTTGATAAAAGAAAATATGAGCAGGCTTCAGGAACACAAAAACACTGTTTATTAATGTGAGCACTTTCGTTAGAGAAAATGCTCCAACATCTTCAGGTCTGATGATGCCTAGAAGTTTAGTGTGTGAGACTGCTTCAATCTTGGTTTTGTTTGACGAATAGATGAGTAAGGGGGATGTGTAGACAATGGATTTGTTATTAGAGAAGATAATTAGTTTGGTTTTACTAGGGTTAAGAATTAGCTGATAGTTTGTAAGTAAGGATTCGATAGGTGTGAAGGTTTTTGGGTTATATCTTGGAGTTGTGTTAGTGAGGGTGCAGTGCAGATGAGAGAGGAGTCATTTGCATATTGGATTACAGTGGCAAGGTTAGTGGTGGTGTGAAGCTTGTTGATGAATATAGTAAAGAGAAGAGGTACTAATATGGACGCTTGTGGGACACCACCTGTGACAGGTAGCAGAGGGTAGAGATCCTTTTGCTATCTAACAGTTTGTTGGTGGTCAGATATGTAGTTTTTAAACCATGCTATGGATGTTTGGTTGAGGTTTAGAGATGTAAGTTCATTTGTTAGAATGTTATGGGAAATGGTATTGAAAGCTTTGGACATATCTAAGAAGGTAGCGGATACTAGTTTTCCATTATTTTTGAGATGGTTTATTGTATTTGTGAAGTTTAATAGATCAGTTGTGGTGCTATAGCCAGGTCTAAATCCATGATGTCTAGCAGGTTATTATGTAGTAAGTGGTATGTAAGTTATAAGTGAATACATTTTTCTAAAATTTTGGACAGTGGTGATAAAATAGTTATAGGTCTATAATTACATAGTTCAGTAGAGCTGTTGCCTTTGTATAGAGGGGTGACAAAGGAAATTTTCCAGACTTTTGGTACATTTTGTTCATTAATGTAAATGCTGATTAAGAGAGAAATAGGGTAAGAGATGGCATCGGCTGCTAATTTAAGATATTCTGTTGAGAGCTGATCTGCCACAAGGGATGTGGGCTTGAGTTTATTTAGTAGTTTTTTTATGGTGCTGGATTGTATGGGTTAGAGGGTAAAAGAGTTGGAAGGACCATCTATTGGTTCGTGGGTGGAGAGGGATGCATTATTTTTATTTTTCACTAAGAATAGTAGGAAAGTAAGTGCTGAATTGTGTTGCTATGTCTTCTTTGTTGTTATTAGTGTTGGGGGTAGGTATTTGGTTTTGTCTGGAGTGTGGTAATTGATTGATAGAATTCCAGAAATTTTGGGGATTATACTGGTTCTGTTGTTGGATTGTATTATAATAGTTTTTTTGTCTGATCTTATTTGTGTTTTGGATTTGTTTATTATTGCTGGTATTTTTCAAGTGAGGTTTGGTCTTTGCTGCTGTGATATATGGGCCATGCGATCTCTCTCTTTTAGGAGCTGTTTGGTGACTTTTGATAACCAAATTGCATAGTTTGGTTTGACTCTGGTTTTTCTGTAAGGTGCTAACTTGTTTAAGATGCCAAGGAATTTGATATTAAAGTATTGGATGACCAAGTCTAGCTAAAGATGTTTTAGTGGAGACCAGTCACATTGTTGTATTAGTAATTTGAATATATTGGTTGAAAAGTTTTTTTGTTGCAAATTAGTTTGTAAGAGGGATATTTAGTGAGGCTTAGAATATGTCTAAGTAGATAGGTGGGGAGATGGTCTCTGAGTCTGTCTGGGAGGCAGCCAGAATCATAGATCATTGAGGGCTTGCTTGCTATGGTATAATCAAGTATGGACAGCCTTTTGCTGTATTTGTCTATTCTGGATGGTGAGTGTATAGTTTGTATGAAGCCATGCAGGTGTATAAAGGTGAGGGCAGTTGGAAGTACATGTGACACAGTCTAGATTGATATCCCCCATTATAATTTTTAGCTGAAAGTGGTGGATGACCAGTGAAGGAGGTTTTCTATAGCTGATGGACCATTACCAGGGGGAATGCATATGGCTACTATGATGACATACATGTCGGGGTTAATTCTGAGTTTTGAAATCAATATTTTTGTGTTGTTGAGTCCTGATGGAGCAAGGTCTAGGAGAGATAGTTTTAGTGTATTTTTATATATTATGGCTAAGCCACCTCCCCATTTTTGTAGCCTGTTGAGTCAGTGCATGTTGTAACCTGATGTCAGAATTTTATCTTTTATATGTTTTTTTAGTTGAGTTTCTGATAGGATTGCTATGTCAGGTTTGTAGAGGGAGAGGGTTGTATGAAACTCATGTATTTTGTTAAAGATATTTCTCGTGTTCATGTTGATGAGTAAAAGGTCTGAATTATTTCATTGTAGTTTATTTATGATGTTTGGCAGATTATTGTGTGGGGTTTGAGATGTTTGTTGTGGGGGTTTGGGGCCTGGATTTGGTGTTACTTTGCTTTAGTTGTGTTGCGTTATGTTGTTATGGGTATAGAAGTTTTGGTGTGTGTTTTGAGTTTTTTATAGTAAGTGTAGAGATGTAAATGGTTGTACATATCTATATGTGAATAGTTGTATGATGGTTGTCTTAAAGAGTTGTGGTGCTATGAAAATGTATACTTTTGTGTGATAAGATGAGATTTGAATAGGTAGGTGGGAGACTGTTTAGAGTTATATGTTTCTGACAGTTGGTGGAATGGTAGCCTATTGTGAGTAACATCAGTATGATTAAGTTTGGAAATAACATTTTTAAATAGTATAAGATAGTGGTAGGCATAAGGTAGGTGGGTTGTTACTGCTTATTTTGTGGTATACTTATGATATTAGTAAGTTAGGCTTTTAGGGAGGGTGTTAGCTGTACATGGCATAGATTGGTTGTTTGTTGAACAGGAGTATGAAGAGGGAGGAGTTATAGTGACTGCGATGTGGTGGTTGGGTAATGGAGGATATGATGTAATTATATTGTGATTGGTTAATTTAGTCTTTAGGTGTGGCTTATGTGTATAAGTGTAGGGGTACTTGGGTGGGTGGGATTTGAGGGTAGGGTAGGGGAGTGGATTGAGCTCAAGTGTAGCGAGGGAAAAAGGAGTGGGCTGGATCAGAAATTGTGACAGACTGGAAAAAACAATCAGTGAGCTGTAAATAATGGTAAAGGGAAACTACTGTTATGCTTATAGAATGGGAAAGACTAACCAGAATAGAGGTAGTAATAGTTACATATAAAGTATTTATATAAAGGGGCTAACTTTGGGTAAGGAGTAACAAAGTAGTGATCAGATAAGGAGGTGTACTAACATTAAATGGACTGATAGAAGAATAACTAAGATGAGACTATGGAGACTAGAAGGGGATAGAAGGGCAGCAGGAGGTTTGCTTTGGTGATGTGCTAGTAGCCTTACACACACAGATTAGTTACAGGATTGTGGGTAGAATTAACATACACTGACAGTGGATGAAAAATTGATGACCATGCAGGTGAGTAGAGGAGATGTAATTAGCTTTGGACTGAGCAGAGGTAAGATCCTCAGTGGTGAACTGGCCAGCATTACTGCATTGACATTGGATGAAGAAATGATGACCATTTAGCCAAGTAGAAGAGGCATAATTAGCTTCAGACTGGGCAGAGGTGAAATCCGCACTGTTGAATTGGCTGGCGTTACTGCATTGACATTAAATGAAGAATGATGATCATTTAGGTGAGTAGAGGTGGCATAATTAGCTTTGGAATGGGCAGATGTAAGATATGCACTGTTGAACTGGCTGCCATTACTACCTTTTCTTACATTTCTCAAAAAAAAAAAATCCAGTAAAAAATGATGTTAGGGCTGTAGCACATCAGTGGTATCTGAATGCTAAAGGGCGATAGGTAGTGAAACAGGAAAACTTTCTGCTTTCTGTTTAACACTGGGATTGCATAGAGTTTGGGGGATTGTATGCCACATGTTTCTTTTTTCCTTCTTATAGGCTGTGGTAATGTCTTGCTGCTGGCTAACTATATTTGATGAAATAATAATTAACCCTGCTGGCTTTTGATAAATACTGTTTTCAGCCATGTCATTTTGATAAAGTGAGATCTGATGAACTAGTAATTTGATCTGTTAAAACTCATCTTTATTAATGGTAATCTTTATTGAAATAATTAAATAAGTAAAGATTCCTTGGTAATGTGACTATGTGTTATTACAAAATATAAAAAAACTTTAAAAGAACTGAACTCTGTAGTGCTTAAAAATAATAATACAAATATAATTTTACATCAGTAAACAAAATATCATCTGTAATGTTTTAGAAAACTTTTAAATGGAAGTTTTTTTAGACAGAGCAATTTATACACCACAAAAGCTTAGTAAATTTTTAATATAAAACAGACCAAAAAAAACCCTTTTGCAGATACAGTAGAAAGATTAAAGCTAACTGAAAACATTTTATTATTTTGATTTATTATGAAAATTTGTGATTGATTTTCAATATTTTGTACAAAATTTATTGTCTGACAAATTTTTAAATATTTAGTATTATTTAATGCACCTATTCCAATGTATATTAATAAAAACAAATACATTTTTAGGATGCTTGTTAACAGAGGCTAGTAAGACAATTACAAAAAAATTTGGAAGAAAAAAGTGCCTGCATTTCAAAAAGTATTCTATAAACTGCTATTGTATATGAATAAGAGATAAATATAATTTCTATCAGAACAAAAAATGCAAATATTAGAGTAAACTATCATTACACAAATATGATAACACTAGCAAGATGGGAATACATTATTTAACAATCAGTTATTATTACACAATAGAAGATACTACGATGTTCATTTCTTATGTTTGATGGTAAAAAGGGATGAAACAATAATAATGCATATCATATATAGATGAAAATGCTTTGTGTTCTTATTTATTTTAGTTGTATGCATTTACAATAGAATTTGTGGTATGTATATTGATACAACCATCTAATATAGTGTATATGATAAATATCTTTATTAATATGCATAGAGTTAATAAATACATTTGATACTGTCATTATTATTTCTTAAATGAGTTCGAAAAATTATTATTTTTTAACATGTTTTTGTTCTCTACAGATGACCATTGGTTGTTTCCAGGATATCATATCATCTACCAGGACTAATAGAACCATCTTAGACTCCCATGGGATCTTCCTTAATGATGTTCAAGGTCAGTGAGGAGACCAAAGAAACTTGGTTGCTGACACTCTGCTGCATGTTATCCTAACACCCCCCACCAGTGAGCTTTTATCCTTTCCTCAGGTTTAGTGTGCACTGGACTATGACCCCTGACCTTCTACAGTGTAGCACCTTCTGCAAGCCTTTTGCCTCCATCCAACAGGGATCTAACATGATGGTAAGTCCAAGAGCACACTGGTAGGTGGGGCATACCTAACCTTCCTGCCTTTGCTATCAAGAAGTGTAGCAATTTAATCACAAAGAACAAAGCTTTCAGGTTAAAAACCCTTCATCAGTATTAACTCAATATCCTACTACAAGCAATTTATATAAACCGCAATTAAGTCACAGCCAATAGAATTCATCATATGCTATTAAAAAGAAATACCACATTATTGTTTTAAAAGAACATACGATCATTACATAAACTCTAGTATATAGTAAAACAATTACATAAAAATTTAATTAATGTAAACAATTCTGTCTTTGTTTTAAAACAGGTTTCAATTATGTAGTGAACAATTGATATCATTGAAACCTATTCTATTGGCTGTGACTTAATTATGGTTTATATAAATTGCTTGTAGTAGGATATTGAGTTAATACTGATGAAGGGTTTTTAACCTGAAAGCTTTGTTTTTTGTGATTAAATTGCTACGCTACCCAGTTCATTTTTCTTTGTTGTGTTTTTGTTCGAGCTGTGTTTTACTTAAATTCGTGATTGATTTGACTACTTGCTATCAAGAATCTCAGCTGCTAATCACATAGGCAATACTCGGGGCTTTATTATTCTATGCCAGTGAGTTTGAAAAATTAATTAATTCATATTAATACATTGTTGAAAATATATCAAAATTGTAAAAATAATCAAAGAATAGATAACACAGACTTGTTATCAAGAACCTCAGCTGCTAATCACAATGGCAATACTCAGGGCTCTATTATTCTATGCCAGTGAGCTTGAAAAATTAATTAATTAAAATTAATAAATTGTTGAAAATATGTCAAAATTGTAAAAACAATCAAAGAATAGATAACACAGACTTGTACACGTCACCACATTACCTTGAATATGAATGTAGAGTTCCTGTTAAACAAAAATGCTATTATGACCTCCCACAGCAATCCCAATAAAATTGTAGACCCCTATCAACACTATAACTCTTACCATAAAACTCCCATCCAGTTTCATTTCTAATCTATATCCTCATTCCCTTACCTTAAACCTCCACTCCCCTCCCTAACACTAAAGCCCCTATCTCTCCCTAAACCTAAAGCACCAAATCCTCTTCTTAAATCTAAATTCCTTCATCACTCCCTAACCCTAAAACTCCTTTCCCACTCCCTAAACTTAAAATGCCCTTCTGACTTCCTAACCCTAAAACTATCTTCCCAACTCACATCCCACCCCTTACACATAAATCCCCTTCCTGATTGCTGCCATAATTTGTACTCCCACCCCCTCCTGGTCCTTCCCCATGGGTGTAGTTCTTACCTCATCTGAACTCATCCATGTGTTGGGGTATGGTGTGTCAGCTGCTTGCCCAAACTCATATTTGGGTGAGGTACAGCCTGCATGAGCTCCAAAATGCCCTAGTCCCTGGCATCAAGTCAGTGTTTTTGAGTACATAGGGACTTAAGCACTTGTAGTAGAACTGGGAAAATCTAAGTCCTTTTAGCAGGGCTCTTAAGCTCATTGATATTAAATGGCAATTCCTTTAAAACACTGTCCCTTTAACACAAACAAGCCAGTTCGCCTGGGCTATGTAGCACAAAGGTATGGCTACCATATCACAACACAGTACAGATTATAAGTTGAAACAAACGTGAACAAAACCAAATAACCAAACAAAATACCACTGATGGAAACAAAAGGACGAACAGCTCAATCTGTCTTTTAACGTTTTCGTTCTTTTAATAAAAATGAACTTCTTCAGAAATGCACCCAGAATCTTGTACTTAACTTATATACAAATTCAAAAAAATCACGTTATAAATGACCAATAAAATTGCATTTTCACAATTATCTAATGAATAATACAAATAAATATTCAATGAATAAATTCATAATAAAATAAATACTGTCATGTAACTAAATATACCTATAATGAATTTTAGAATGCCAGTAAAATGATGTTTAAAATGTTGGTGCTAATAAAAAGCATTTGATGTTAATCATGTCATTTAAACCTGGTGGCTGATCCGCCTTTAACCTAATTTGCCAAATGGCTTCTCTATATTCTAAATGTATCTTAAAATCGCCACTAAATAAAGTGTCATTAACCCTTTCCAAGACAGAAAAAGTAAACTTTTTAAACAAAGGACAATAAGTTGAATGCTTGGCCAGTGCATTTGACATGTCTTTCTTTTTTATAGCTAAATTGTGGTCATATATCCATTTGTTTAAGGCACGTGTAGTCTTCCCAATGTAAAATTGTTCACATGAAATACACTGTGCCAAATATACTATGTTAGTTGTTTAACAAGTATAATGCCCAGTAGCTTTGATGTCCTTGTTTTGATGTTTCAAATAAATGCTTGATGTTCCATTAACAAATCTACACTGTTTACATGCTGTGCAAGGAAAGGTACCTAAAATGGAATCACCAACTCTAACAGGGCTTCTTGCACCTTTTTCCAAGACCATCTTAATATTTGTCACTTTTTTATATGTGAAAGTGGGACGATTTCCAATGATATTAGCCAATTCATAATTCCCCATCACTATTTTCCAATTATTAAGGACTATACCTTTAATAATATCCATTTCATTTGAGTAGGTAACGGAAAAGACAAGTAGTACTTATTCTCCGTTTTAAACTCTGTCTCTATAATTGTGGTGTTATTGTGATGAATAATTTTTAAAATTGGACTAGCTTTGTTCCCTCTCAAATTTAACACCTCACTAACAATGTAGTCTAACCAACTAGTTGTATATCCTCTGTCAAGAAAAAATTGTTTCAATTTAATGCTCTCCTGCAAAAAAATGTCATCTTCACTAGTTAAACAACGTAGTCGTATGAACTGACCTTTGACTACACCCCGTTTCATGTCTAGGGTGTAGACTGTCATGATGTAAATACTGATTCACAAACGTTGATTTCCTGAAAATGCTACTATGAAAACTGTGATCTTGATAGTTAATAGTCAAATGCAGATCCAGGAAATTTATATTACTACCAAACTCTTCTAGTGTAAATTTTAAAAATTTAGTAGTACTATTTAAGTCTTCAAAAAAACTAGTGAAAGAACTGATGTCACCTTTCCACAAGAAAATCAAATCGTCAATGTACCTTCTATAAAACACAATATTGCTAAACTTAGAATGTGTCACCAAAAACTTATTTTCCCAAGATGACATGACTAAGTTAGCAAAACTTGGTGCAACCCGAGACCCCATAGCAACACCAGATATTTGTTTATACACATCTCCTTCAAATTTGAAAAAAGTATTGTCTAACACCAACTCCATCAAAGTACAAGTGTAAACTGAAGTGGTATCAAACTGGGCTTGTTTACTGAGATATTCTCTCATAAATTCAATGCCCATTTGTTGATCTATACTAGTATACAAAGAGACAATGTCTAATGATGCAAAATGAATGTTGTCTCCTTCAAAAGTTATATCTTTCAAAAGCTCCAATGCCAGGAGTCCCGGAGATAAAATTTAGACTTTTGTACAATAGGATTTAATAAATCGTCCAACCAAACAGAAATAGTCTCTGTTTTGGAACAACTAGCTGAAACAATAGGTCTAAAATGTAAATGTTCATCCATTTTGTGCACTTTTGGGATTCCAAACAAAGACGCAATCTTAGGGTATTCTGTGTATAAAAAAGTATATACATTAAAGTCAAAACAACCTTCACTAAATAAATCAAAAAGACAAGCGTCTAGTTTGGCAAAACTCTTAGAAACAAAATCTATGTTAACCTTTCTATAATTTGTATTATCAGCCAAAAGTGTCTTGATTGCTTTGGTGTATTCAACTTGGCTTATAACTACTATAGTCCCGCCTTTATCGGCCTTCATGATACGCCAATCTCTGTTTTTAGCCATAACTTGGAGAGCCTCGATCTCCCCCTCAGAAAGGTTAGACTTGTGGTGTAAATTACTATTTATCTGTCTAAAATCTTGTTCACATTGTTTACTGAATACTGATAATGTAGAATTTAATAAAGGATTATATGTACTTTTTGTTCTACAGTGTTTGTGTGTTGTGTTAACCAATTTGGTGTTGTCAAAAATATATTTCAAATTTAACTTTCTACAGTACAACTTGAAATCTACTATCAGTTGTGCTAAGTCAAATCTGTTGTTAGGAATAAAAGAAAATCCTTTCTCTAGAACTGAAGTCATGTCCTGGGAAAGGGCAGTGTCAGTAAGATTTAAAATATTAATACAATAATTTAGAACTTCTTTTTTCCCCTGGTCCTGCCCTTGTTCCTTGTCTGAACTTTGTTCGACCATTTGGGAGTTTTTTTGACTCCAGAACTGTCCGTCAAAAAAGGACCCTTGATGTTCGAATCAACAGCTGCCACAACTGAATTGACTGTGTTAGAAGATTCCAAATTGTTATTATTATTGTTATTAGTCCTGTTTTGTCCTTGAACAACACCGCTCTGGTTGATTGTATTATTTTTGTTGTTATTTACACCAGAACTATTGCAAACTATGTTGGTTGAATGACCATAACCAGAAGAATTGGCATTTTGCTGAGAATTCTGGTGTGTAGATTTTACCAAATATGCCTTTTGTGCAGCATAGGCTGCAATGTCTCTACGAAGCTTGCCTTGTTTCCTCGAGACAACAGATACCCTGTGTCTATTAACTTTAGCTTCTATACCCAAATATAAAGAAGTTAAAGTACTAAAAGCTTCAGAAGACCTAATTTCTCCATCCAACGCCTCTAACTGAGTTCTGAGATTAACTATCTCATTGCTGTAGTAATCAAGCAATAGTTCCATAAACTGTAGACCAGTGTTATTAAATAAGTCCACCAGTTTAACATATAAACTGTCACCTTGTGAAACACAATTAGGAAATTTAAATAGTCTTAACCCAAAGGGCACACACTTAAGTCTGATGTTTTCCTGTAAATAGTGCACTTCCAATTGAAGCGACACAAACTTTATACTAAGTTTTTCTAATTTAAAAATGTTGTCTTTGCATTGTTCGTAAGTGTCGCTGACAGAAGAATTAACAGTGTTACTTACTTGCCCTTGGTTTGTCAAACTGTCTCCAGTAAAAAACGGATTGGAATTCTCCTCAGTAAACAAAGCTTTGATAATTCCATTAGTGCAAATACCAGCGTTATTTCCTCCTGAAATGTTTTGTCCATCAACAAAGTTACTACCAGGCACCACATCTTCCTGGCATCTTACTTTACCACTAGATACGCTACCATTCGGTGCAACGTCTCCACGTGTACTTCCTGTTTGAGCGTTACCAATGCTCTGGTTCCCAAACTGAGTAGAGAAAGCCTGTCGAATGGCTCCAATAATCATCCCTGACATCTGTTCAATGAAATTAATACCCAATTCAGGAACAGAATGGGTGCTCAGATTGAGCAAAGTGTCCTGTGAATCCTCCACTGACATCGCCACGGTATAACCAAAACAATAAGCTGAAACAAACGTGAACAAAACCAAATAACCAAACAAAATACCACTGACGGAAACAAAAGGACGAACAGCTCAATCTGTCTTTTAACGTTTTCGTTCTTTTAATAAAAATGAACTTCTTCAGAAATGCACCCAGAATCTTGTACTTAACTTATATACAAATTCAAAAAAATCACATGTTATAAATGACCAATAAAATTGCATTTTCACAATTATCTAATGAATAATACAAATAAATATTCAATGAATAAATTCATAATAAAATAAATACTGTCATGTAACTAAATATACCTATAATGAATTTTAGAATGCCAGTAAAATGATGTTTAAAATGTTGGTGCTAATAAAAAGCATTTGACGTTAATCATGTCATTTAAACCTGGTGGCCCAAATGCCAAAATGCCAAAATGCCCTAGTCCCTGGCTTCAAGTCAGTGTTTTTGAGTACACAGGGACTTAAACACTTATAGTAGAACTGGGAAAATCTAAGTCTTTTTAGCAGGGCTCTTAAGCTCATTGATATTAAATGGCAAGTCCTTTAAAACACTGTCCCTTTAACACAAACAAGCCAGTTCCCCTGGGCTATGTAGCACAAAAGTATGGCTACCATATCACAACACAGTCCAGATTATATCAGACTGCACCAAAATCATGATAAACACATGCAGCAGTTACCTTTTTTTGTTTGACCAACATGCCAGGCAGAAAATAAGAAACGCTCCAAACCATACAATTTACAATTATACAACAACATAGAGGAATTATATAAAAATTGTGTAATGACTTTCCTGATAATAAGAAGGCAAAACTGATGCCCACTTGTAGATGATTAACAATAATATCATGGGAACTTGTATCTAGTGAAAGTCAATCAACCCTTAAATAGTTGTATAGAAAAAGCCATGGACAAAATGTACTTGTCATGAATTCCAGTTCTAAAAGGATTAAAGCATGCAACATGCATCAAATTACATGCAACGTCACAACCATAGTAATGCTACCAGCTTCATGAGCTACAATGAAAGCAGTAATCTCTGTTTTACTAAAAGGCAGATAATCCCACAGTCTTATGTAAACAAAAGGAATATTTCAAAAGTCAATCACAGTCCAGCCATGTAGTTAAACCACTTTCAGAAGATTGACACCTGTGATAAGTAATATGAAGAGACATGAACACATCACCCCCCTTACTTGATACAGCAGCCTTATTTACCCTAATATGAAAACCTAAATTAATTTTATACCACAGCATCTAGAAAATATACCTCTAGCAGTCCTAAAGCAATATGACTAAGGAGGCTGAACCCAGTGACTAAAATAAGCTCTCCAAAATCATTGTGAAACTACTTCTTGGTTTTATGCAGAACCTTAAACTGAGCATGCTAGGTAACACAGGACTACAACTTTATATAATAATACAGTCTTATCAACATGCACCGGAATCACCAGTGACTTGAAAGCTGGATGGAAAGTGTATTATCAGTCTGAATTCATGAAGAGCTACACCACACCATTGGGTGTGATCAGCTAAGTTTGCTTGCATCAACCTCTTAATCCTTTTTACTCAGTAATTGCAACATCAGAGTATGAAAACCAACATGGTTGTCTGTTGCTGAGGAGTGTAGTTTTCTGATGTCTTCACTGTACACACATGGCAGTTCCATTTTATTAACACTGAGCTAAGCCACTGCAACACATAACCTGCTGTGCCCTCACATTTTCCTTTCTCAAGAAAGGCATGGACTTGAATATTAATTTTGTGATCCTGTTTTTCCCTGATTCTATAAAAGTTCTATCAGCAACGTCTTTAGTCCGAGTAAAATTTACCTTGGTCTTTTGATTCCCATATTTTAACATTCATGTCTGTTCAGCTCATCTTTATGTTCTCTTCCCTCCATATCATCTAAGTGAAAGTAGTTCTCAGGTGACAGCAATGTTGCTCAGAAGACTGCTGATATAATAAGTTCACATGACACAGAAATTGCAATGTTTGTGCTTCTTAATTGAAGCCTGAGTATACAGGTAGTTTTCTGTTCTGTATTCCCCAGCTTGTTTTTATGACATACTCATGGAGATGCTATATCCAAATTGTTTCCAGTCACAATTATGAGACCAAGTTTAGTGTGCTATGATGTATAAAAAATATTCAATGAGAATACAGAATTATGAAACATGCTGTTAACACTATTCAAGCATTATTGCAAGGAGGCTTCCTGTCTGTACCCACTCCAACAAAGAAGCAATTTTATACAACCACACTCCTGCTGTGTATACTAAATCTAAGGTCAGTGCACCCTAGAGGATGGGGTAAATTCTGAGGTACTGCAGCCTCAGATTTAATATACATTCACAAATTTGCCAACATAGACCTGCAATTCTGGGATCTTAGTTATGCTATATATAATTACAATAATGACCTTATCTGCATCAGGCTATGGTATGCAGGTGAGGGAGCTTGCATAAAACATATAGGGCCAGATTCTAAAACAGTTGCTCTCAGTGTAAGTCTGCCATGATTCTAAAAGACTTGCTGTCAGTGAAAAGGACTTATTTCACTGTAAATCCTATCCTTAAACAGGCTTACACTGGAGGGCAGATTCCAAAAGACCTGCTGTCAGCCTGATCTCAGTGTGTCACTTACACTGAGAACAAGTCTTTTGGAACTGGGCCCGTAGAGTTGAGAATAATATGACTGTGCACCAGTTAGCACAGAAGACTAAGATACTGAGCTGCTAACTAGCTGCTTTTTACAGTCATGGGCACTGGGTTTAATTCCTTCTACCTCCATTTGTTTACTGTGTAACTCTTAGTAAGTCACTTGACCAGACAGTGCTCCGCAGTCATCCTTGAAAAGGGACAGTCACGTCCAATTGGCTTACCTGGTTAACAAATGTGTACAAGAACAAATTAATAAACCTTGCTGCCAAGGAAATTTGGCAAAATATAGTTCTCAACATTTATATTCACATAGCCATTTATTTAATTATTCAGGCAAATCTAGGTCAAACTTTTACATAAATTTAGAGTTTAAAAGCTTGCTGGTTCAGACCAGCAATGATTGCATTTGTTCACTAATATACATGCCTAGCATTCTGTCACTACACATTTCCAGTTACTGTACTTAATAAGGCATTTGGCTTAATCCTTATAAAAAAGGTTATCATACTATCCTTCTCTCTGTCCTCTCTGTCTCTATGTGTTTCAGTCATCCAAAAACATAGTTTTTAGTTGACTTTTCTGGGTTGGATGAAAGAACGTTTCTCCCATCACCAATATGTTATATCCATTTTCTCTAGAGTGCTATAGAATGGAAATAATTAGGGACAGTAATTTACGGTTCTTAAACTAAATGAAAATCCATTTTCATCAGATGAAATCCAGAAACTATATCCATTTAAGTGTGATGTTATTTTATAGTCATATTTTGGTGCTTCGACATATAAGCAAAATTAAAAGAGATTCTAGATACAGAACCCTCGATGCAAAAAGGCAATTATAAGCAGCAAATATGAGAAGAAACGCAGGTTGTAATAAATGACTGCCTAGTCAAAGATGTCAAAGTCCATGAAAATAATATGGTTTTCAATGCTCAAGACACTTGAGATTTATGAGTTTTCTTGTATTGCTCTCATAAAAATGAAAAAAAAATGTGTCCCTGGACAAAATGACCAATATATTATGGCATAAAGGTATAACTCAACCATAACTATATCTTGATTTTAATTTAACACTATTCAGTTACTAACAAAAAAAGTCCATGGTATTCAAGCAAGCTTCTCTACCTTATTTATTTATTTATTTTTTTTTTTTTTCCTGTTTTGCTATGGCTTAAAGCAAGTAATCCAACTCACCCAGCCTCACCTCTCCATGTATCTCAGTCATTCTTCACAGGAACACTGACATCTTTCAGTAGCATTATATAAATAATTCTTAGATGGTACCCTGTCAAACACTGCACTCACAATCTCAAAGAAAGCCAAATACTCTAAACATATATATACACGAAAATAATAAAATAAAATAATGAAGTTTAAAATCCATGTAACAAAATCTTTCTTTCTTTCTTTCTATACCTTGTAGTCACAGTGAACTTCTCGTCTACTGCATGATACCTTGATAAATCTATTTCTATGTGGTAGTTTTCAGCCTCCTAAATAATCATTGGCACCTTTCCTACCAGTTAATTGATGATCAGTGTATCAAGATATATTCTTAACTTCCAGTGTCTAAGGTACTCTAATATGTCTTACTTTGGCCTACCTTTGAATTGGCATTACTCCACCTTTTCCGCCTTCTCTGTACACTTCCAGATAGTGATGACACACTACTAGATCCAAAATGTATGTTCACCTATGTTTTATATAGGTGTGTGTGTGTGTGTGTGTGTGTGTGTGTGTGTGTGTGTGTGTGTGTGTGTGTGTGTGTGTGTATGTGTGTGTGTGTGTGTGTGCAGGCACATATAGATAAATAGATAGATGTAACATATATGTAGATTTTATTAGTTCTGTGAAAATAATTCCTGCCTGTTTTACACTTTTATGCTTCCTGCCTTTGTAAAAATAATCATAGATGATCAATGGATTTTATACACTCTTATTTGATTACATAGATTCAATAAAGCATATAGCATGTAAGCCAAGTGTAGGTTCATATGTTCTTAATTTAGTACTGGGCTAACTTTCTTTGCAGACCATTTTAAGCCTAGCCATTTATCCCATTTGGGAATCAAACCCTCCACTTTGTGTTTAGAATGCGAACACTTTAACCATTATGCCAACCCTCAACCCCGCATTTATTTTTAGGGTAGATCTATTTGTCAAGAAGAAGGGTATCAAATATTCCAGCTTCAAGACATAAATGAAATTAAAAGGGTACAAGTGAGCCAGCAGACAGGACAACTGAACACTCTCAAATGCTTATTTTGTTGCTAGCTAATTTTTGTATAGTGCTCTCCTTTTATTCATTTTTGGAAGCATACCCTAGAAGAAAGGTACCAATGATAAGTTCATCCCTACCCTTGCTTGAGGGATTGCTTACTAGTTGAACTCAGACAGCTGCTTTGCTGATCATTTATGAAACATTTCAAATGTGAATATAACAAAATAGGCAGTGAAACACTGTTTGTCAGTAATTTCAGTTTTATATGTGTATATGGTTTTGTGTGTGAAAGGGCATTTTAAGTTTAGGCAACAGGAATGCTTTGACAGCACGTAGCAGTGCTTTTCTGTCCGAGGGTCAGGCTGCAGTATTGTTATATGAAAAAGGATGCATTGTAGAAACAGGAAGAACCAGAAACCATGCTAAAAGAAGATGCTCATGGGATATGTCTCTGCCACAAAAAAGAAGGGCACATTTGTGCAAAAAAGTAGTCCAAAAAAAGAAAACATCCTCAGAGAAATAAATAGTTCAGTATTTAATGTTCACTTTCCAACTATCGTTATGAATAAACCACTGTGTTACTCTGAATTTGCAAAAAATGTATAATATGGAGACGTTCTTTGTATCTATTGTTACTTAATGACTAGGAGTTAAAGCAAAAGTGTTAGAGAAGTATACAACTGCTCATAGCAATTTGGCCATGTTTGGCATTTGTAATACACACCAGAAGCTAGCATACGTTAGGCATAAAAACACAATGGGTTGTTGTACTTAGTTGAATGTAGTGCAATGACTTATAAGGGCTAGCTTACAAGATGAATTGGGAATATATTTTCATTATTTTACATTTTTAGTATGCTCATCATCCTGATGTTCACCATAAGTGGAAATGTTGGAAAAAGTGGCTAAAATGTGCCTAAAGGATATGGCAAGTGAAGAGAGTAAATCAGCATCTAGACTTCTGTGTCTATAAAGATTTTATACACCTTGCAGGACTTGATACAACAAGGATGTGCGTAAGTGCTACAGAGTAACTGAAGGGATCCTGTCATCCCAGTTATCAACATATAATAGTACATATGTCGATATATGCTTTTTTATGGTAATTTATTAGACAAAATGTGTGTCTTCATATGATTACATGTATGTGTAGCTGCATATTTGTATCTACATCTATAGCTATATCTACCAGTCTAGTTATATCTACATCTATCTGTATTGCTAGATCAATCAATCTATCTGCACCTATGTTTATATATGTATTGATCTATCTATACACACACACACACACACACACACACACACACACACACACACACACACACACACACACACACACACACACACACACACATATGTATGTATACAAATTTATTTAGTTTAATTGGAATTATGTTTAGTAAAAGCACATGTAAATTAAGCAAAAATTATACAAATTGTATTCATATCTGTCCTGAAACTAAAGGAGCTTGTATGGACAGTCAGATATTAGGATATTTAAGAGAGTATAAACAAAACAGTGAAAAAAGCTAGTAGTTTTCCTAAACATTTATATTGTTGGGAAAAATAGGAAACTTATAACAAATTAGCATGCACCACTAAGGTAAATCCTAAATGTTTGCTTTTACAGTCATAGTAAGTTAATACAGTAAAGAATGATCAGTAGATGCAAGAAACTGTGTCAGTGTTCTCAGTACAGTTTGACACATCACACAGTGGAAGATAAAAGTGAGAAGTTATGGAGAGTTATAGAGAGGTTTGTAAGCATCTGCTAGCTATATAACAACATCTGTATACTGTTAATGCTTGAGCTACTGAGTGTGGAGAGTCCGCTACTGAACCATTACTCAAAATAGTGATATCAATTTTACGTATAAAATGATGGGTTACCAGTCACTACTATAATTTATTTATTTATTATAATTGATTTAATTATTAATTATTTACTACTATTTATTTTCCAATGTTCTTATATCTAGTATAAGTGGACTGCATGTGTATGAAAATATTTATTGATATACAAATGCAATGAATATGGGATTGTTTTAAAACAAAATCATGTGCACTGGGATTCAAAAATAATCATATAGGCTTTGTGCGAAGCCCACACGATGTTTACATGTTAGTGTGATAAGCTGCAGTGCTAATTGCATATGCAAGCTACTCATCATGCTAACATGAACACAAGCATGTTTCCATGACCAGCAACAGTGTTAGTGGCCAAGAAACCACACTGACCAGCATGAGCACACATAGTATACAAACAAGCTTGTCTATGGACAAACCTGTTAATCATGCTTGCGCAGACAGCATGGAAAGCTACATAAGGCAAATAACGCATGTTGTACACAGGCAGGGAAAGTGTACTGAGTACAATGTGCACAGAAATCAAACATATGAATAAAATAATAAGTAAGAGGGGAGGATGAACAGCAAGGGCAACTGCAATAGACAGGTTACCAGGCAGGGAAAGTGTACTGTGGACAATATGCATAGATATCAAAGATATGTATACAGAAACACATAAGGGGGAGGGTAAATGTTCAAATTGTGCTAAGATAATTGATTTAAAGGTGCTTATATCACAAAGAAAATTTTGTAATAAGAAAATTGTGCAATATGTGTCACTCGTCCAGTCAGGATAAAACAGACAAACAGTTGTGGTGTCAGTTCACTCAGCTTTATTATATACAAATACATCAGGATTGAGGCTAAGTAACTCAAACTTAAATAAACTTATAAACAGATCGACTACTGCAATCATATATGTTAACACTCTGGCTGTTCTCTCAAAATGGCATTGCTGCCTGCACATACTCTGTATTTAAATGCACGTATCCTGACTTTGAAACGCTTCTTAAAGTTATAACACACACTGTTCTACAATATGCATGTCATAATATTTAATGGTGGTTACACTTACTGAAGGAATAGGGGTACATAAAAGCAGACATCTTATTATAGGATGCCACAGTTACACAAAATAACATTGCAACAGAGGGGATTATATGGGCAATATGTACATTACGGGATATTTGAATAGTGTGCATTTTATCAGTATAACATGTTGGAAAATACAAATGGCTCAGAAGCCACAATCTCCTTTTGCAAGACTCTAACCCATGACATCAGTGTTACCACTGAGCTGTGTAACTGCATACACCAGAGAAATAGGCATAACACATGTTTGAAGAGGATCACCCTTGAAGGGAATTATACACTTTAATATTATAATGGTTATGTATCCCAGTCATAGGTGTGTGTGGTGTTACAAATGTGGGAGCAAAGTGTGACATATGTAATACTGTTGCCTAAGGCACTAATGCCTGACACAGTTATTGTGCAGACAGATAAAAACAGATGCAAACACCACACTATGATGCAATGCATTCCAGAGAGTTGTGTATTGTTGGCATCTGCCAGAAGAAATAGCAATAGATATTGTCAGAAACAACTGAAATTAATGTGTGAATTAAGAAAGGATCACAGAGAATGAATCTCATATCTACATGTCAGACTGATGGCAATTAATTGACTATGGTCATATGCACATAATTATGATCAGTCCTGTATCAGTGGTCCTTGGTCAAGGAAGGTTTCTCTGTATTTTTTACACACGCCACCCATGAACTGGAGTACATCACAGTACTCAACACATATGCCACAGTAGCACTCTCACCATGACATTGGCAGAAGAAATGTCTACTGTTTGAAATCCAAAGCTGTGTTCACATGTGTACATGCACATTTCAAGGGATATCACTAATGTGATGTAATGGTTGTTGTGTTTCGTAACTACATTCACACAAAATGATTCCCTATGCCTGAATTGAACATCAAGCTGTACAACTCCTCCAACCAACAATATGGCTACTAACCACATTTGGCACAGTGGGACTGTTATCACAGCTGTTGAACTCCAACTATGTGAATTCATTAAATCAAATGTACTTTACTGGTCCATAATTTGTATCTGGTAACATGGATAGGGAAGGCCTGTGCCACTGTACAGTAAACATTAGAACTGCGGGGATGTCATTCCTGCAGAACAGTTAAGGACAAAATGTGTTTGGAATACTTGAGTAAGCATTGTTAAATCACCATTGTGGAATCAATGAATGTGCCCTGTTATAAGTGCATTCCCAATTGTAAAACTGTGTGGTTACATGAAAGCATTACATCATGTGTATAAATCAAGGAATATGTCTCCCTGTAATTAATTAGAAATAATCTTGCTGTATGTCAGACAACATTGCCTGATGCTAGGTAAACCCAAATACACCTGTAGCACCCTACTGTTGTCACTGTGACAGTAGAGCAACTAATATGTATGGTGTGGATATAACCCCATACTGGAAAACATGCCTTACTTAGACAACAACATACATTATGTTGTCTCATGTCCTCAGTTCTTAGGAGGTATCCTACTGTAACTGTTATGGAAGGGCAATCTTTTCAAATGACAACATCAGTCTTCAATACAGCATTTCAAAATATTTATAATAAACTTTTGTAATATGAATCACCATCTACACATGGATGCAGCATATGTGGGAGACACCATTGTTTACAACTGAGGGTACACAGTGACATCAAGATACAAACTATATTCCTAATATCACAAGCTACTGAAGGTTTGCTGAAACACAAGCGTCACTCAGGATTTATTTCACAACTGTGACACTGCACATTTGAATGGGTGACATCACCATTGTGTATTACTTCAATGTTTCTGATAAAAAATGGTTGCATAGCACAAGCACATTGTATAGATATACATCATATATGTACTTGCAGTCTGTTCTGCACAGTATGAGGAAGAAACTACACACGCAGAAGACATTCAGTCTTGTATTCAAATTCCCTACCTGTCTACTGACACAAACTACATGCAAGTGTATTATAGGCTAGCATTAGAGAATAAGTCTGACTGCATGTGGGCCACACTGCATCTTAGAAAAGAAGACATCAGCTCTGGCTTGCAAAGTAGATGTGTGTGCAAAAATGACTTCTACAGCCATGTGGGATTGTAATTGTTGTCAATACTATGAGGTGTAACATACTCCAGCACACACACACACACACACACACACACACACACACACACACACACACACACACACACATGCACACAATTAGTAGAGTCTCACTGCTGGACATGAACTCCCTACCCATCTACTGACACAATCTACATGCAAGTGTAGTACATGCATGGTCACTCAGGAGAGGCTGACTTTAGTGGTCCAGTGATGCTGCAGCCTCACCATTATATCACTTGACTCTTGTAAGATTGAAAACTTCTTCCAATCTAATTGCGCAGTCTAGAGGACACAGTACTTAACACAAGTGCAGCTGCATAAGTCTGACTTCTACAGTGTGAGAGTGCACTTTATAGAGGATGACATCAGCATTATGTTGCAGAGAAGTTGATGTTGGGAGAAAGGTCTGACATTGATGTGGGCTCATACAGCAGTGGAAAAGTTTCTCCAGACTTCTAGTTCAGTGAGACCAGCAGTACACAAGGTTAAAATTACACAAATCTACACAGAACCCCCATGCACACATGCAGCAATCTAGGGGAGACAGCACTTAAGGCAAGCATTACCGAAGAAGTCTGACTTGCAAGGATGACAGTGCAGTGCACATAAAATGAGTTTCACATTCTGTGTCAGAGAATATATTGTGTTGTTGAAGTTTTTTTGTAAAGCCATTTTTGTTGATATGAAAGATTAAGTGCAATCTTCTGATCAATAATAAATATATTCTGCTGACTTAGGTCATCTATGCTGCCATTAGTGTATATTGCAAAACTGAGACTGACATGTACCTGTTTTACTTGATGCTGAGTAGACAAAACACATGCAGTTATAAAACACAAGATGGACAATGAAGCAGTCATGGCTTATCAGGTTAGGATGTTGGTATGTAAACTTTAATAGTGATAATGATATTGACGATGTTATCTGGTTATGCATGGGCAATGTGCACTGTTAATGCAAAACTATTCTTAATGTTCCAATGCAGTAGGGCAGAGTAATGATGAAGTATGTGTGCCAAGGCTCTATATGGTTGTATATCATTTGTAAATGCTGCAGTGCGGACATAACTGTACAGAAAGAAGTGTTCAGTCAACCATATAGTTCACTGTTGTTCACTTGTCTACAGTAAGCTGTTTACATGTAGTGAAGTAATAATATCCATGAACAATACTTATCTGTGTTAAAAATCTGTTTATAAAGCACAATGCAGAGAAACTCTTTTGTACAAATCTTGGCAAAATATTAGTGCATGCATGATTCTAATTTGAGGCGTTGAGCTTGGAATGTGAAACAGCAGCTATCAGTGGTACCCCCTGCCAACCTTTGGCAAATAGGAAGCAGATAGAAAATGCTCTGATTGTGATTGTGTAGAACAGATCTGTTTTGTGTTGTTTAACATGACACAATGCCAGCATTTGTTATGGCAGTACTTGCTTAGTGCCTTGCAGATATATACTTTGTATGTTGGACTCTACCTTTGACATGTTAGGGCCAAAGCTTATTTCAAAAATGAATTGCTATATTTTCTTCCCCATTGGTATGGCATTAGATGGTGAGCAAACAGGGTTCACTGCTGAAGGAAAAAGTGAAAACTTTAATTTGGTTTGCCTTCTGCCTTCTGTAGTGGAAATATGCTTAACATGGATGAGAGGCCATCATCACACTGGACAGTACTGAGTTGAGGAAATCTGTTACCTAGCTTTCTCTGTGGCACAAGGTGTAAGGTCAGTGGACTAATTGAAAAAGTAGAGGTGAAACAGGTTTCAAGTCCAGTATGCAGATCATTTTGCAAAAGGTGTCAGAGTGTGATTATCATAAGTAATTTTGATCATGATTATAAGACTGCATTGGAATGACTATCCTAAATATGTTGATTGCCCAAACTATGTCAGTAATGCTTACTGAAATAAACTTTTATACTCTATACATATCAGCCATGGTTTAAGGGAAATGACAAGTTAATTGGGTGTATAATTTGTTAAACATGCAAGGATGGTATGTATTTGAAAATAACTACTGTGACTCAACACATATCCTATCTATGTGTGTAAGGCAGGATGTCATGTGACATGTGGGCATTATGCTTCCTCACTGTATGGACAGCAGCCAAATGATATGAGATGAGCATTTCATACATTAGCCCACTAAACATATTACAGTATAATGTGTGTAAATATCTCAGCACAGCACAAAGGAAATCCTAATTCACACATGTCAAAATCACACCATTGAAGATACAGTTTCATAGTTTCATAGTATAGTACTAGGCTATCTGCCCTGGGGCATTTGTAAGCCTAGCCATAGTGATGTGGCTTTTGCCACCCCATGAAATGGTACAAAAATGTACAGAATAAATCTAGAATACTGTGCCTCTGTCTAGTAGTGACACAATGAAGGTCCCCTTATATAATAGAATTAGTTTACTGTGCCCCTGTCTAGCAGTGACACAGATGTGACCCCTGGGGTAAACTTACGATCTCCCATCCACTCATCAAGATTTCTCTTGAAGAGAGTCAGTGAGGGCTCTGCCTAATATGAACTGGGATCCTGTTCCAAAGCATGGGAAGCCTCTGGGTTATGAATCTATCCCTCCAGCATGTCCTATTCATACTTGTGCCGAGGTTTAAGTCTTTAGCTCTCGTGGTCCTGAAGTGTTTGGAATCTTTGAGGTGGAGCATGTCCATCAGATCCTGATTGGACATGGCCTTGTACATCAGGCAGAGATCACCTCTGAGCTGGCGGTATGCTACTGAATAGAGCTGAAGTTTCTTTAGTCTGGCAGAATAAGACATATGTTGGAGACCCTTGATCCTTTTGGTGAGGTACTTTTGTGGTCTCTCCAGCTGTTGCAAATGCCGGGTGAGGTACATACCAAATGGGGCATTGTACTCAATCATGGGTCTGATGAGGGAGGAATATAGGGGTACAATGACATCCTTGGATCTGGATGTGAATCCCTTCATGATGAGGTGTGCAAGGTAGAATGTTTTTCTAACCACTTTGGCAACGTGGGTGTCAAATGAGAGGTCGCTGTCTACTTGGCTCCCTAGGTCTCTGATTACTTTTTCCATACTCAGTGGGTTGCTGTCTATGTGATAATTTGTGGGTACTTTGTTTTTCCAAAGGGATGACTATACATTTTTGGCATTTAGTTTAAGGCTGTGACTACAGCAGCAGTTGTCCGTTTCAGTGAGGCCTTTTTGTAGGATGTGTGTGTCTGCTGGTATATCGACTATGGCGCCTAGTTTGCAGTCATCTGCGAACTTTGTCAGCCACAGCCCTCCCATGTTTGCTTTAACATCTGAGAAATAAATGCCAAACAAGAGGGGTCCCAGGACAGATCCTGTGGGACACCACTTGTGACTGGCTTTGAGTCTGACATTGCTCCAGCGATTTTAACTTTATGGGTTCTGTCCTTTAGCCAGTTTGCAACCCATCTAGTGACATAAGGGTTTACTTTTAAGCTGTTTAGCTTATCTATGATGCCTGAGTGGGGTATTGTGTTGAAGGCCTTAGCCAAGTCCAGGTATGCTGTATGGACTACTTTGCCCTCATCAATGGCTCTAGTGACTGTTTCAAAAAAGTCAACCAGGTTTAAAAGGCAGGATCTGCCCTTTACAAAGCCGAACTGGGTGGGGTCAAGTGTCTGTAGGTCCCCTATGTCTCTGTTTATGAGTTCCATAATGATTCTTTTCATAGCTTTGCAGACCAGGCTAGTTAAGCTTATGGGGCGGTAGTTTCCAGGGTCTGTAGAGGCACCCCTCTTGTGGAGTGGGACCACTGTTGCTGTACGCCAGTGTTCAGGTACATATCCCGAAGTAAGGCTAAGGTTAAATAGCATTTTTATGTGTGGGTTTAGCTCCTCTTGGAGTTCATGTAACACGCACCCCGGGATACCGTCAGGTCCCATTGATGCTGTGTTTTTTGGTTTGTTTAGAGCGGTTCTCACTTGGACATCTGAGATGACAGGGAGATTACATTCAGCTGGGATAAGTATTTCTTCTTTTGGGGGTGAAGGAGGGGAGAAATTTGCACTGAACTTGTCAGCCAGAATGTTAGCAATATCTGTGGGTTCAGTGTATTTTTTGTTGTTGTGAACCAACTCTGAGCATATCTGAGGGTTTCCAGGTTTCTAACATAGCTGAAGAAGGCTTTGTGGTTATCTTTAGTGTCCTTAGCGATTTTTCTCTCAAAGTTTGCCTTGGATGTTTTATGAGAGAATGTAGTTTTCTGCTAATGTTGATCAGAGATGTCTTCCCTTCATGGGATTTCGCTCTGACATGCAGCAGCTTCGTTCTTTTGTTATGCAATTTGTTTATGGCTGAGGTCCACCAGACAGGATGCTTACATTTGGTGGAGAGGGACTTGGATTTGTTTGGGATTGCATGATCCATGCATTCTTGGAGATGTCCATAGAAAGCATTTGTGAAGGATTCGGCATTGTGGGATGTGGTATCCACTGGCACAGTGGGCTTAAAGTATACCATCTCAGTCTTAAGAAGAGTGAAGTCTGCTCTTGAGAAGTTTTTCACTGTGGTCTTTTGTGCTGGGGTGGAGGTGGGATATGTATATCCAGGGTGATTAGTTTGTGGTCAGATCTCACTAGTGAGGGTATACTTCTGGTGTGGAGCATTTTGTCCCCATGTTTGTGATGATCAGGTCTAGTATATTATCTCCCTAGTGGGAGAGGTGACTAGTTGTTCCAGTGCATTTGAATTTATGAATTCCAGGAACCTTTGGGCTAGGGTATTAGGGCTAGAATAATGCATCCAATCTATGTTTGGGTAGTTGAAGTCTCCCAGTATGATGGTATTTTGTGATACATTCATATCCTCCAATGTCTTCAGGAAGGCTGAGTGGGGTTCTTGAGATTGGGAGGGTGGTCTGTAACATGCTACCAGTTGTATAGCAGTTTTGCCTATGGTTAGTTGCACCTGTATGGTCTCTGATGCTTCATGTGTTGCTACTAACCTGGAGGTGTGGGTGTCCTTTATGAATATGGACACTCCCCTCCTTTTGTGGTTCGCCCGGGTTTGGGGCCGAAAAGCATGATACGAGGTATAGCCTGGTAGCGCTGGGGTGCTCTCAGGAGCCTTGAACCAGGTTTCAGTTATTGCACAGACGTCGATGTTCTCCATGCTGAGGAGTGCATCTAGTACCTGCATCTTGAGATTTAGACTTCTGGCATTGAGCAGCATTACACTTAATTTTTTTCCATTTTTGTTTTCTAAGGAGGTGGGTTTGTCTTTTGAGCCTTGCCTAAAAAAGGCACTATGGGGGTGGCAAGAGCCTTAGCCAATATCCGGAAGCCCAGTGGTGACAGGTGTAAGCCATCCCTTGTGAAGCAGCGTGGCTTGTCCAACATATCATTCCAGGTGGACAGACATTGGATCCCCTTAGAATAACACCAGTACTTGAGCCAATCGTTAAAGCTGAACATCTTGTCTTTGTATTGTGGTATCATTCTTGGTGAGGGCAAGATGCTGCTCAGGGTCAGGGTCATACCAGCCTGGGCTACATAATCGGAGAGCTCCTCTATGTCTCTTTTCATGTAGTCCAGGGAGGTACGTCTCAGGTCATTCACACAAGCATGGACAATGACAGAGTCATATTTGTACTTGCTTTGGAGTGACCTGAGTGCGTGTGTTATGTGGCGGATCCTAGCTCCCGATAGACAGCTCACAGTCACCTTCTCCTTGTTCAGCCTGGTCAGTGGGACATCAGTGTGTCTGACTATGGAGTCACCTATTACTAGTGTATCAGGCAAGGTGTTTGGCCTTAAGGGCTGCGATTGGTCGACACACTGATTTATTGAAGTATGTGTTGCATGTGTTTTGTTTTGAGGTGGTGGATTTTTGGATGTCTGCTTTGGGAGCCTCTGTTGTTTTGGTAAGTTTTTATTAGAGCCTCCAGTATGTCTTTGTGTTTTTATGTGTTTGGTTTGCAGTTGTGGTAGGTCTATGTGGGACTGGGATTGTTGTGTGTGTGGTTGCCATCTCCTCCTGTCTGGTCATACCAGCCCTGAGTTGAGAGAGTTCAGCCTCCAGTTTGGCTATATAGTTGCATCTCTCACATGTATTTGTGTTTGTTGGGAGGAGGAGAGGGTTGTCTGTGTACATGAGACAATTGTAGCATTGTCTCAAGATACCCAGATTGACCAGCTGAACTGGAGACAATGCCAGTAATCTACCACTCGACATGCTAGAACAGTATAAGGGAGTGGTATACCTTTAAGGGAAGTGGATATTCACATGGGTGGTAAGTAGATGTAGTGCTTTACTTAGTACAAGAGTGCTTACTTAGTAGAGAAGTATTGAGAACAAGTGCTAGGCTTATAATACAGTGAGTAGTCTGGTTATACTAAGAGTAGAGCTTCCTTAAGGGAAAATTTGAAGAGCAGACTTGGCGGAGCCAGAAGAAGTTTAACCTTGTTTAATCGGCGCTGCGCAAGCCGTGCAAACGCAGATTTTAAACAGTGAACTACAAAAGAGCTAGAAATGGTCCAAAACAACCAATTACTACAGCTTCTTGTGCTGAGGTCACTTCCCCCAAGGACAGGTAGGCTGCTCAAGGCTCCCCACTCCCACTGGTGAGCAAAGAAACTTCCTTCTATCCAAGTAAGGTAATGGACAACACAGGAACTACACCACAGCCCAGAATACAGCAATGCCTGTAAACTGGTCTAAACTAGTCGAGGAAGGCGGGAAAACAAAGATTATTTTTTTGTTTTTTAGTTTTTTTGGTAGAAACACACAGAAAATGCAGAAACAGTGATAAATTAGTTACCAGGCTAGCACACTTTAGTGGGCAGCCTCCACAGTTAAATTAAACAAACAAACAAGCAAACTTTCGATCAAATTCGACTAAAATGTAACTTTAAGTGCAGATTTTAAAATAATGCAGCAATCAGTTAAAAAACAGTTCAGGCTAGTTCAAGGTAAGCTACAGAAGCTATTCCAAGTGAAAAAAAAGCAAAGATACTTAAATCCAGAAGGTAGTCACTTTTCTGAGTTCCCTGCTGCTAGGACCACTCTGTAAACCCACATGGAGCTTGTCTGAGCAGTATAGCCAGAAAAAAAAAAAAAAAACTATTTAGCGAATGGAAATTGTAGACATTAGCATTCAGCAAAGAAATGACAGTACGAAAATGCCATTATTTGACATTTACAAAAAAACTTTGATACCATGGCCAAAAATCAATCTTCAGACAAGTGATTTAGGTCTACACACCACAGAGGAAGTTATACTTAGTTATATTCAGTAGTCAAAGATTTAGTAGAGTAACTCGACAAATATTGTCATTTTTCTGCATTTACCCTATATTCTGATTGCACAGCATGTTTAAGCACTTTTGTGAGTGGATAACTGGACTAATACAGGTGATGATGACAGCAACTGACCAGGTTTTGCCATAGAACATGAGCAGCCATTCACAGACATTGGGCACTGGTGTGTGATTCTAATGTCTGAGAAAATGCTGAGGACAAAAAATGAAGGTTTTCTTATGGGCCATTTCTGGTCATGTGTGCTGTGTGTGATTCTATTTTGTGACCAGATTAAATGTGTGAAAACAGAGTTGATAGGAAAGTGGAGAAATGGGGGTAGGGGACAAGCAGAGGGTAGGTCACAGGCAAGAGAGCCCGCAGGGAGTTTTGCAGGGGGGGGTGCAAACCCAGAGCCCCGCCCACTCCCCCCATGCACTGGCTCCCCTCCCAGAGCCCCGCCCACTCCCCCACGCAGTGCCCCCCCACGCCACCATTTCATTGTCCCATTACCTGGCTATTTCTCCCCAGTTGTCATACACACTGTTCAAAACTCTATGTGCATACTGTTTTATGCTTTACTTCTATGATATTACAGATATTTTGATTTCATTTACAAATTTTATAGCACAAACACTGATAGACATTTGCTAAATGAAGTAATAGTCTTACAATGAAAACAGACTTTGCATTAAAACTTCTCTACCTTTGAAAGTCACATTAACTGAAACAGCATTGAAACCCACATTCAAAGAAAATGCATCTGGCCATTGGCAGGTTAAGTTTACCTTTGGGCTGTTTTCAAATCTTTGGCCCCTTGCACACATTTTAGGACCATGCAAAAGTTTTTTAATACAATCAGGAAGGTGAATCAATTCTAATATATAATAATTGAATTCTATCCCTTGTATAATACAGCACCACACTTGATAGAATGTATTTTAAATTTATAGTTTTGAACATTTTCCCAGTAAGCAATGAAATAAAACATATGAACCAATAATGACAAACTGCCCAATTTAATTTCCACCATAAAAGGCTACTCAAACGTCTGTCATTACAATCTGCCAGTATCAGTCAATATGGACAACTTCTGCAGAAGTAAAAGTCATCTGAATAATTCCACATTATAGAGATCTGAAACTAATGGAGGTTGTTGCTAGAAAACAACTTTATATTTCACTGTTTCATCTACAAATTCAATGCCAGCTGCCCTTGAAGAATAAATTGCCTATGTTATATTAAAAAAAAAAATGGTAAGCTGGTATATTGCAATAGGGAATGGGCGGTAAGCTGAAAAACAAGTTCATAGTTATTAGGCATCTCATCCAAAGGAGAACATACTCAGGACTGCAGCACTCCACCCCCTTAAAATACAAATCTACATGATGTAGGAGTAGAACCTATAGCCCTCTATATCAAGATACAAGTATGCTACCTGCTGTGCTACTAACAGATACATTTGGGAACCAATGCAGTTGTCCTTAGGGGTCCTTAGAGGGCTGAAGTTATACTCTACATTATTTTTATCAGGCCATTTGACATGCTATTGTATAAAAGAATGGTAGCAAATAAGCAGGCTTTAGGGTAATGTCCTAAGCTAAGACAGAGAATAGTACACAGCGTGCAATAGGAACCCAACCCTATTTTGGTGAAAGAATTTTTAGTACCGGTGTCCAGTCTGGTAAGTCCTGACAGCAGTGCTTCTGAATTTCATTATAATTATTACAACTGATTTAAAGATACATGAGAAGACTACAGGCACAGTCTGAAATTGAAACAGCTAATAATAAATGGAATACAAAAATCTTCAAAGGAAATAATTGAAATGAACTATGTGATTGAAGGAGAAGTAGCAGCATTAGCTAAAATGGAAAAGCCCTGGAAGTTTTTATATTAATCATATGGAATGTGTTGAAAGAAAACTTGTAGAATGGATTGAGGGATACAGTTTCCTCTAGGAAGACATGCCACCAGAACAAAATATTAAGTTTGAGAGCTCAGAGTACTGCATTTAATGTTGCATAACTCACATCTGCAAGACCATTTGCTGGAATTTCAAAATCTTGCGGGACAGTGCAGACAGACAACGATGTCGTATGAGTCAGCAGATCACAGGCAGATCACAGCACTTATGTTACAAGGAAAACAGCTCAATTTTACACCATGCATCCTAATACAGCTAAATTAGGTTGGTTTGTGCTAGAACTAGAACATAACAACAGGTGAAATGCAAATGTCAACTTCACATGGCTATACAGCTACTACTCAAAAAAACAAAAAAAAATATACAAATGCCATCTATTTTAGAATACAGATCTATAGTATGATCAAAGCTGTTTTGCTATCCCTCTCCTGCAATGTCATTTTTTAACTGACGGCAATGGTTGCAAGCAGTGATCAGTCTGACTATTTTGTTAGTCACTTTGCTGTCCCGGAAGCATTGTGTTTGTTACAATTATACGAGAAGTCCAGAACTGACAAAAGATATTCAGAAAGATTAAGAGAGAATTTAGTAAGAAAAATGCTTACAAAGAAAATAAACTGCTATGATATGTGGGACCAATATATTCTCAGCATGAATTACAGAAGGAATCAATTCTGAGCACATTGTGGGTGCTGCAAAGATTTTTCACTAACATCAAAGACTGAAACAGAATTGGGTCCAAGTAGCAGACCAATTATTACATGAAATATTACTGAAACAAATGTGAAAGAATGATTCAAATTTCCACAAACCCATATACACTGAACAATTATTGAATTTTGACATGCCTGCTTCTTACAGATACTGAAGTGTTATTACAGGAAAATAATACAAATTCATGTCACATTTATGTGCAGTGGACATATAAGGGTGCAGTTTTAGACAATCTTAAGTTGTCAGCCAAGGATAAATTTACATTAGAAATCAGTGCTATGTGTGCCAATAGTGAGTACTGTAGAAAACATCACCATTATCGATGCTTCCAGTGACAATGGAAGTGGTGTAAATACATTTGGGTGATGTAAGTGCTTATCCCATTTAGGACACAAGTGTGCCTCTGTCAATGAAATTGTTTCACCAACATGTAACTTGACTAATTATATGGAATCAATCTAACAATTATCACTGCAGTTCTAAAGAATTACAGTATCTTGCCAAATCCTGGAACCCCTTTCCATCTTCATCAGGCAAGGCCTAGAGCGCAGTTCAAGTAAAATGCATCTATTTATTACCTAGAGCATCAAATCTAAAAGGAATGGCATTACAAAATTATTCTCTCACTGTAATGACAACACCCTTCAGAAAAAACTCTTACTTTTAAAATTAAAGTACAATTAATTTCTTAGCCAGCCAAACCCTACCCTTAAAATATAGCCACTTCTAAATGTAAACACAGTGTTCTGAGGGCAATAACTGAGTGGAAGAGAACAGTGGAATTTGCAGAACTAGTGGGAGAGTATCATATCTAAAGATGTCATTGTTCCTTATAACATAAATGTAAAGATGTTGATATCATCCAGACAAAGATGTCATTGTTGAATATATCATCCAGATCTAAAGATGTCATTGATAACAACAGAATAATGTTGTACATTGTTCAATTATATCATCCAGATTAAAGATGTCATTGTTTTATATCAGATGATGTCATTGTTTTATATCATCTGATGTCATTGTTTTTTTATTCAACATTAGACTAAACATTGAGTCCGGTGGTGCAGCGGTTAGCATTGTTGCCTCACAGTAAGAGGTTCTCCTGTTCGATTCTCGGCTGGAGCACCTTCTGTGTGGAGTCTGCATATCCTCCCCATGGTTAAAGTGACATTAAAGACATGTAGGTAGGTGTGTGCGTGAATGGCTGTGCCTTCTTTGAAAGTTTGGTGTCTGGCTGGCAACTCGGCACCATAAAAATCCACTGCCAGTCATGAGCGGACTGGAGTTCTGCTGTGGCGACCCCAAACTGGGAAAAGCCAAAAGACACAGTGTTGGGAAGAGGCTTAGGAAAGTGACAGGATATAAAATGCAGACATAGATGATGATGGACCCAAATGGTTGGGGGACATCATTACTTGGGATAGATAGGGGACATCTGAGGTGCACCCTCATCAGGCCTGAGAATAGTGATAATCTAGTACTATGGCAGATAGAATCTACTTGGGAAGGCAAATTACAGTGAATTCTCCATTCAAGATTTTAGCATCATAACAATACCACTAAGAAAATTAAAGAAAAAAGCACTGTTTAAATGGATTGAAGATGGCAAGTAGCTTGAGATCAATTAAAGTCTGATTTAATGGGTAGTGTTATGTTACTTTGGCCCTAAATGTGAAACTAATCTTGAGGTAATCCTGTGGGATTAACAACCATATTAATCCAAATACAGGGAGACAATGACAGACTTATTGTGTAAGCAGGTAAAGCTTTATCTGATGTGCATACAAAGTATTCCCAAATTGACTTTGCACAGAAAATACTGAAACAGACATTTAATAATACCGATCACAAATAAGTAAGCTACACTAATCAGAAAATTAGTATGCATCTGTTACTACTTGTCTGTATTCTAGCTTACATCACACATTACAGCAGCAGTACTTATTACAATCTGTGAACAAAAAGTATGCAAGGGATTCTTAAATACTCCAAGCTTTAGCAAGACAGTACTCTAAACAGTTATCTTACTAGGTACCTGCTGAAAATAGTACCATAAAAACATACAAAATAAGAGAATAACTAAATATCTCTTTATCGACACCTGCAGCCATTTGACATGTGCATCTTAACATAAGTGACCAGGTCCTAAAACCAAAAATGACTCCCTGTATGAGACAAACATGGCAATAATTGTCTAGCCTTAGATTAAGTAAAATTAATTCCCTTAGTCTCTGCAATAAGATAACTATGCTCCAATATTGGATTTATCTGCATTCTCCTGATATTAATGCAGTGTCTGAGTCATGGATTAAGCCACGCTAGTTAAAAAATAAAATCACTGCATGTGTTTTTGACATCTTATGTAAACACTGCACATATAACCATCAGAGCAGAGGTAAATTGATCGACTCTAATAATATCTTTTTTATACCAGACATGCAATCTAATCACATATTCTGAATAAAACTGAAACTTGTCTCACCTCTTTTATCATTAACAAATATAAATCCATCACAGATAGTATCATGTGTATATATACATGATTACACTCTATTACCTGCTATCAAATCTATCCAAAATCTTAGTTCTACTCTACAGTTAACTTTTGTTAGAATAGAGCTATGGCTAATTTACTATAGATTACTTCTAAGTATTCGTAAAACAATAGCTATGATATCTGTAACTCACAAGCTGAACATCTCTCTAAAGGCAAACTGCACATACATACACTGAAGAAGTCTGGGTATTGTCCCAGATGAAAAGCGCTTCACATTAAATTTTTGAGTGTTCGAGTGCATCCAGCAGTTTTTGTTTTTTTTATATATATATATATATATATATATATATATATATATATATATATAATATATATATATATATATATATATATATATATATATATATGTGTGTGTGTTATATATATATATATGTATTATATATATGTTGCTTGAGCAAAATCTCACAATATCGAAGAAGCAACATCGAAGTCCATTAAAGCGAAAGTGCACAACATCAAAAGTGCACTTTCGTAAAAGCCGGTTCTCTGAACCGTATAACAAAAAAACTACGTTAAACAATATTTTGCAGTGCCCCCCCCCCCACCGCCTACTTAAATATACTAACTCTGAGATTGCACTGCAGTGGGGAAAAAGATATATTTCATATCCCCACTGTAATGTGCTTCAGAAAACCGGCTTTTGCGAAAGTGCACTTTTGATGTAGGGCACTTTCACTTAAATGGGTTCGATCTTCTGATTGTCAATAAATTGGGTTTTCAACAATCAAAAGTAGACCTATATATATATATATATATATATACGTACATACATAAATATATATATATATATATATATATATATATATATATATATACGTACATACATAAATATATATATATATATATATACATATAGATTATATATTATATATATTTTTTTTTTCTGGTAATGCTAATCCTCTAAGCATCATTATAGGTAAGAATTTAAAGTATGACAAGAAATAATTTCTACCATATGTCTAAAAAACACTAATCAGTAACTAATCCTGCTATATAGTGCAGGGTCTAGATGGAGACATGAAATCAGCGAGGAAAGGAAAGTAGTTTTGCTGGAACTGAATTCATCCTTAAGTCTTGGTGAGTACCTTCAAGTGATGGACCCTGTTTTCACAAAATCTCACCAAGAATTCTCTGATATACAGGCCGTATTTTATATATCATAGAGAATAGTAGGTCAAAAAATAAAAAAGACAACTGGATGCATAGGTATCAGGTAAAACAAAAGTGCCCAATCCTGGTGTATGAACTGCTGCCAAGACTGGAAAGAATGGAAGTGTAGAATCATCAGGACACAGGAACATTCCTACAATGAGGTTAGGCCAGGCTCAAAGGGAGGATGGCCCACCTGCAAATGTAAGTACATAAAAAACACAAAAACTAACAGGCCAAAAAAGAGCCATAAAGATGACAGAGCAGACTACCGAGGATAAGGAAGACATTGTGTATTGTTACAATTATACGAGAAGTCCAGAATTTCCAGACAAAAGATATTCAGAAAGATTAAGAGAGAATTTAGTGGAAAGAAAAATGCTTACAAAGAAAATAAAACTCTCAAAAGCTTCGTATATGTGGGACCAATATATCCATCTCAGCATGAATTACAGAAGGAATCAATTCTGAGCACATTGTGGGTGCTGCAAAGAGTTTTTTCACTAACATCAAAGACTGAAACAGAATTGGGTCCATTCCCATTGTGGTTTTAAAACTCCAAAACTTTGGAGAAATTAAATTGGGAGAAAACGTAAAACCTTGTGCTCACCTAACAATCTAGTATAGCAACAGTATAGCAACAGCCCAGTTATTAATCCTTTCTGCAGTACTCTATACCTCTGGCATCCTTAGCAGCCTTCAGACCACTCTGTTATAACAAAAACATATTAGCCCAAACCCACTCAAACAAAACCTCTCTTTACCTGTCAGTAAAAAAACTTCCGCTGATTCAAATTTCCACAAACCCATATACACTGTAAACTTATAGTATGTTAGGCACAACTCAGACATGCCCAGCTACTCTGCTACTCAATTACTGCTACAATGGTTCACCCCATGGAGAATAAAGGTCCATATTGCAGAACCTGTCACCTTTATAAAATCCAGTGGTATAGCTACAGTTTTTTAAGACCTGATTTCTTCAGCCTCAAAGCCCAGAGCTTTACATCCCCAGTGTTTCTCTATGAAATCAGTGCCCCTGTGTTTGCTATGTGTGTGCTAATAGTGAGTCCTTCACTGTAGAAAACATCACCCTTATCGATGCTTCAGTGACTGTGGAAGTGGTGTAAATACATTTGGGTGATGTAGAGTGCTTATCCCCACATTTAGGACACAAGTGTGCTTGCCTCTGTAAAAAATTCTTGCTGGTTATTTTTTTTTTTTTTGTTCTGTTAATTTTTCAGCTAATTGTGTTCAATGAAATTGTTTATCACCAACATGTAACTTGACTAATTATAGTGGAATCAATCTAACAATTATCACTGCAGTTCTAAAGAATTACAGTATAGTTTGCCAAATCCTGGAACCCCTTTTCCATCTTCATCAGGCAAGGCCTAGGGCCTAGGCAGTTCAAGTCTTCCGTAAAATGCATCCATTTATTACCTAGAGCATCAAATCTAAAAGGAATGGCATTACAAAATTATTCTCTCACTGTAATGACAACTTGCAACCTTCAGAAAGAACTTACCCTACTTAATACCCAGTGTACTGAAAATGAGCTCAAATTAAATATAAAAAGTACCGAATAATTTCATTTGTCAAACAAACCCTACCCTTAAAATATAGAAAATACTCCACTTCTAAATGTAAACACAGTGTTCTGAGTAGTCAGTTCCCTTTCCTTTAATAACTGAGTGGAAGACGCAGTCAGAAAAGCTTTCTGTCTAGCACAACTAGTGGCCAAGGGTGCATCATCCAGATCTAAAGATGTCATTGTTCCCTTATATCATCCAGATCTAAAGATGTCATTGTTCCCTTATATCATCCAGATCTAAAGATGTCATTGTTCCCTTATATCATCCAGATCTAAAGATGTCATTGTTCCCTTATATCATCCAGATCTAAAAATGTCATTGTTCCCTTATATCATCCAGATCTAAAGATGCCATTGTTCCCTTATATCATCCAGATCTAAAGATGTCATTGTTCCCTTATATCATCCAGACCTAAAGATGTCATTGTTCCCTTATATCATCCAGATCTAAAGATGTCATTGTACCCTTATATCATCCAGACCTAAAGATGTCATTGTTCCCTTATATCATCCAGATCTAAAGATGTCATTGTTCCCTTATATCATCCAGATCTAAAGATGTCATTGTTCCCTTATATTCAACATTAGACTAAACATTGAGTATAATGTTCTTCACTTGATATACCAAACAACTAGAAGAGCCCCAGAGACTTTTGACTAAGACAATTTCAGACTTAAAGACCTTAAGCTACCAGGAAAGTCTAGAAGCTTTATTGCTCTTTATAAACTTCTGAGAAACAATTTCTGACTCACTTACCATGCCAACAGAGAACCTTGATATCCTACAACTCTGCATGTCTAATATCTTAGCAAACACCACAACGAAGGACCTAAATCTTCACCAGCAGATAAAGAGACTGCAATTAAGACAGTGAGATTTGTTATGCAATGTCTCCCTCATTTCTGGAATAACCTACTCCTGCAGTTTAAGCAGCATGATACATTACCTTCCATCCAACAGAAAGTGGATGACTGGATGGCTACCAACAAACTGGCCTGCTCCTCCTTGAGAAAGTAGATACAGCTGGAGTGTGAGTATTAGAAAGGTGTTAAAGGTTGCAAGACTAAATTGCCTTCAAAGTCTTTTGAATCCTATGGAAGCTAACCTTAGCATATTAAAAATGATTATATTTCCTTTAGATCAATATGTAGAACTGTAGCAAAGTTATTTAGTAACATGCACAGTTCCCTGATCTGGTACTCCTTCAATTTTAAGATGAGAGCAACAACAAAAAAAAAATGCAACCAGCAGCTTGCTGTAGATAAAATACAACCACACATGAAGCACTTCAGCACTTCAGTGTGAATGCAAATATTATATTTCTGAATGTCAGTACTGCACTCCCTCATCATTGGCATATGCCAAATATACTAAAATACACCTAGCACCCAGGGCAGACATAGGCTTTATATCAACCTAGCTACACCGATGTTAATACACCTCTGTGCTGTGACGATTACCTTACTAACCAAATCATGTAATACGCTATTGTGAATAAATATGAATCTCTTCATTCTCTTAATATATGTGTTAGTGTTCTACTATACTACAGTGCAAAGGTTAGATGATTGTTTTAGCCATATTTTTAAACATATCTTATATCACAACCACCTAGGAAAGTATCTCATACCTTTTGTTGTTAGTAATGTCAAAGCGTATAATTATGACTTGTATTCAAATCTCATATCATACGCCTTCTGTATAGCATGTTACTATACTTTTTCATGTGTTTTTTTTAATAAATATATACCTTTTTTCACTCATATTCAACAATCCTCTGAATACTAGCAATATCATATTTCTTTGACTTGAGCTTTTCTTCTAGGGCTTCCACTAAAAATGGGCCTTGGCTAGTCACAAATCCAGAAAATGCAGAAAGAAAGAAAGAAAGAAAGAAATTTCAAATACTTTTGTTTTTTTTTTCTGTCGTTTTACAATGAGTTTGCTGTGTTTTCTGTTAGAAATATTTGTTAAACATTTAATCCATTGCTTGCTTTGATAAGTTTTGTCTTCTCTGTGACCCTGAAAGTGATAAAAACAGAAACAGAAAATTAATTAATAACATTTTATATTTTACACCTAGTATGCCCCACAGCATGCAGTATTGTTTAAATTTTAAGATTACATTTTTTAACACTTTATACCTATTAAAATCAGACATGGACTGTTTGCTAAAGTTTCTGGATTCCATGTGCTCATGAAAACAGGTAAATTAAGCTATGAAATGATAACCATATATTCAGAAATATTATGTACAGATGTAATGCATTCTAGTGCTGTAACAGAAAGTGTGGAGTATATATTTTCTAAAGCAGTTATAATAAATTTTCTTGCCATTGTTAAAAAATGTCTTAATGTTGCTTCATAAGACCTTCCAGTGAAGAGATGTAGAGATAATATGAAAACCTATTTCTCAACCATGTTGTTTTCTGTTGCACATTTTAGTTTCAGTATGCATCACAGACAAGCTGAATGGACTGAATGTCATTTTCTATTGAAAGTGCTTAGCTGCATAATTTGACACAAGACCTTTTCTGTTAGCTATTTATATTCCCTCTTATACAAACTAACTCCAAATACATACATGATCTGCTTGCTGTGTGACCACTTCTTTCTTCCCTTACCAGAAAAAAAACATTTATCACTCTGTTGCTAATGTATAATGCTGATGTTTAAATACAATTGTTCCTTCAGGAAGAGCTAAACACTGCATGTGTGTTTAAACTATTAGAGGATTTCCTGTGTAGCATGTATGCCTTACTAACAGGTGTCACATCACTTAAACCTGTAGGAAAGCTTCATATATGAGACCCTGCCTGTTTATTCCCACACTTAACTAGTTCCCAGTAGGCCCTTTCTATTATCACACTTTACCACATTCCAGTGAACACCATGGGGATTCAGATGTACCAGAAAAGGTACAGGTATGACTTGATGATCCATCTGTTTTTAACTACTACAGAGATACCCTTATGTCTATAATACATTCTCTACTACCATTGAGGTAGCATTCTGAATTATTGTTCCATTCCTTTGTCTTTAAATCTTCAGACATCTGATTTCAGGCAAAATGACAACAGTCCTGTGTTCAAATATGTTTAAAGAATTGTAAAACATCATAATATAAACCATTGCAAACTATTATATGTCCTTGATGGGGTGAAGGATAGCTTTGAACTGCCTGGCACATTTGACAGCCTCATGTCAGTATTTGCATTTTTTTCTAGAACATTTGACTAGATTTCTGAAAGTAAGGCTCCTGCAATATACTTCTTTAGTGTACATGTGTATTTTGTTAAATCTGCCAAATTAAAATAAAGTAAAATTAAAAAAGTGAATAGAAATTTGAGCTGGTCACTTTATTTGCAGCAGCATCTGAAATTTGGTACTGTAATGATTTAAGATTGCAAAGAGAAGTTTTAGTGTATTGCATTTTTCTATTGGTCGATAATGTATATGTTTTCAACTATTTTTTTTCCTTAAATGGTACTCATGAAATTGGGATAAAAGAAAATTATTTCCGCTGGTCATATAATTTGCATATATTCTAAGAAACTATATGAATTGTTTAAGTGACAGCTGGATATAAGTAACTGCTATTGTTTGATCTAGATTTTTGGGTCACAGGTAAAGTCAAGAAATACTGAAATTATTTTTAGTTCCACATTCAGGTCATAAAAAGAATGCAGGGAAAATGAACAGCTAGAGAATCTAGGAAAACTAAGGAAGACCTACTAGTGACAACAAAGAAGCCCATTAGGTACTCAAAGTAAATAAATAGACAGATATACCAATGAATGAATGGACTAATGCATGTATGCATACATACATACATACATATTTAAAACTACAGAAAACAAAAGAAACAAAAGACATAGCTTATGGCATGATTAAAAGAAACTATATAAGTGACAGTCCTTTTCAAGTACCCTTAAAGAAACAGTACTTGCTTATAAGGACAAACACAGCAAAATGCAGCATCATTTTGTAAAAGGGAATGAGCCTTCTTTGTTGGGATTACATTGTGTAAAAGCTCATAATACACAAGTGTATTTTAGAGTGGCATGAGAGGGCTTTAGTAAGAGATTTGCTTGCTAAAGAATAAATACCTTGAAGTGCAGAAGCTGAGACAACTGCAAGGATTTATAGGACAGACTTTAAGTGATATGACAGATTTGTTAAACTCTAAATTCAGTGAAAATAGATTAGTAAGGGATGGAGGTTAATACCTAACTAAATTAGTGTGAACCCTTCCATGGATTCAAAAGGGTGGCCTCATGCTTAGAGACTAAGGAAGGAACTATGATACAAATATGCCTGTTCTGATTCTTAGAAAGACCCACATTTAATTGTCATAGCTCCTTAATGCTTACTTATTGTCTGTGCAACTTTTATCTTCATAACCTCTTCACTTTCATGCTGAAAAACCCTAGTTCAGAAAAGCCATGCTTTGAGACAAATATAAAGCCTTCTTCAGGAGTTACTTTCAGTCTGAAAGCTGAAGTAACTTTAGAAATTATGGTCCAATAACTGGTATCATATCACTTCTGTGCTCCAGTTCCAACTAATTAAGTCACTTTACTTTTCTGAAGCATGTCCATTTGTCTCTATCTGTGTGTGTGGGTATATGCATGAGACTGCAAAATACTGCTGCAAAATCTGGATATGGACTGTGATGTACTCCACCCCTTCTGCTACCATAATCAGTTCTGGAACTATTCACCTTTGGTGTGAGGAGAAATCTTCCTTGCAAGTACATCTTCAATAAACATACTTTAAGTTAAAGTACTAAAAACATGATTCATTCGAGTGACAATTTGCTGAATTACCTGCTTATGTTCCAGAAGTTCTAAAAACATGCCTGATACAGTATCATTGAATCAGGTGTTTCACAATGCTTCTGTTTCATCATAGTAATATTCATAATAAGCAATCACCCTTTTCACAATAAAATAAGTGTTCCATGCTTTCTGAACTACCACTTTAAAAGTTACTGTTATATTTGCGCATCTAAGCTTCAGAATTAAAACACTTTTAAAGGAAAGCAAAAGTTAAATGTTATTCAATTTCACAGTACTTTGCTAATTAATTAGTTTTAATCTATGCCATTTATTTACTGAATCTGAGAATTTCCAAATTCTGTACTACATTATGGGAACATCTGGGCACTGTAATCTGTTGTTCCACTCCAGCAGGATGGTGAAAAGCTAGACCTTTCATCTGTGATGTTAAGTGACTGAGTTTTATTAATATCTGAGGTGCAAGGAACATGAGCTCTGGGGGCAGATTGTATATCTGGTAGATGGTTCACCATTGTTTGAGGAAACTTAAGTCCTTCTGCAGCCTGACACCCCCTCAGAGAAACTAAGTGGTGGGTGTTAGCTAATTATCACTTGGGAGGCAAGATCTAATGTCTACATCATACTCCATTTGTGGCAGCATAATGCCAATTACCACATTACACTATGTGAATGTCCCTTTCTGCACTTTACGCTAATGTTATTTATATTGAATTTTTGTCAATGGATCTCCCCTAAAACTGGGCTTCAACCCAGTCTGATACACCAGTTATCAAAACCAAAGTAAGTAATGGAAACTGAGCAAGAGATTTTCCTTATTGTGTGCCATCAGTTTGGTACCATCTAGCAATTTCTTTTACCTGGAAAGCGGTATGCTTTGGCTAGATGAACACTGAAGGGGGTTGAGTCCATGTAGGTTAGTGAGTGAGAAATGAGATAGAATAAAAGCAAATAACTAAAAAAGATGATATTAAAACCATTTCCATCTATGTTTTATAATTGCCATTTCCATCTATGTTTTATAATTGCAAAGGAGAGAGAGAAAGCATTTAAAAGAGAAGACATCCATGTCTTAAATGTATACAAAAGTTAGAAAATGCAATGTCTGAATCATTATAATAGAAGAATGAATGAGGAAAATGACAAACTGATTTTGATGTTCAGCATTTCCCAAATGTAATTGTCAGCTAAATTACACAGATAATATTTGTTTAATCAACTTAGTAAGTCCTGCAGGAGATATAGAATTGTTTCAGGTATGACTTAAGATCAGATTTGATTACCTGACATGTTTCTGGCTTCACATTGGGAAACTGAAAGAAAGTTAAGATATTTGTTATATCAAGACCACGTTTGTGGTATTTAGTCGCAGATACCCTTATCAGACCTATCACTGAGTATAATGCACTTTTTGGCATGTACCTGACCAGAAATATGCAACAGCTGGAATGCCCACAACTCCTCACCAGGAGAATCCAGGGTATAACACATTGTTCTATGCAAACTGACTTAAAGCTCGGTTTCTATACTCTGTCTCCTATAGATTAATGAGATGGCATCTATGCCTGGCATACATCAGAACCACTAGATCCAAGGATTAAAATTTTACTTGTAACATAAATAAGACATGCTGGCAAGTCAGATCTGTGTTTCAGAGGATCCCCATGCTCTGGAACAACTATATGAAGAACATTCCATCTCTAACCTATTTAAGTGTAATCTTGACCAGTGGAAGGAACATTGGAAATTCTCCCATGATCAGACCCCCATGTCTCCAATAGAGGCAGATAGTAATGCTCAAACTAACATATCCCTCACATAACCTCTAGAAACTTCTTAAATAACATACCCTTCTTAAAAAACACCCATCATACATCTGGGAGGGGTGGTTAAGAAGAAGGGTAGTCTGAAATAGGAGGTCAAAGCTAGAATCAGAGGGCCTGCAGCCAACTGGAATAGTGTATCAGGTGTAGTCTATGACAGAAGAATACCAAAGAAGCTGAAAAGTAAGGTGTACAAGACAGTGGTGTGACCAGTACTACTGTATGGAACAGAAACCTGGGCAGTAAAAGCAGAACAGTTGAAGAAGCTAGAGGTGATGGAAATTAAGTGCCTGAGAGAGGTGGTAGGATGCACACTGTGGGACAGATGAAGAAATGAGGACAAAAGAGCAGAAGCCAAAGTAGCTCCAATTGCAGAAAAGATCAAAGAGAACAGATTACAGTGGTTTGGGCACATGTATAGCATGTGCTAGAGCATTTCTCCCTGGGCCTCCACTGAAAATTAGCTCGTTCCAAGTTGGACTTTCCCGGTTAACAAATGTAAAATAAAAATAAATAAAATATAGAAAAGCAGAAGAGAATCTGGTGAGGGAGATTTGGGAGCAATAGGAAGAAGTTAAAAGGAAATGAGAATGTCCAGCAAACAGGAGGAGGATGGATTGTGTGAAAGAAGATCTGTGGCAGTCAGGCATGAGTGTTGAAGAAGGCAGGAGTGTAGCACTCAATCGAGAGAGTTGGCGACAGCTAACACGATACCCTGACCCCATGTAGAAAAAATGGGAAAAAGGGGGCAGATGATGATGATGATACATAAGGGTTTGGGTTGCATGACCAGGCTTATAAGGCCACGGTGTTCATTAGCCTAGTATTTGTTCTTGGTTATGCCTCTTCTTTGGCATCTCTCACTGCACTGACTTGTGCTGGACTGACATACAGGTGTGATAGCACTAATGTCCAAGCCTACACCAAAAAACTATATGAGCACCTATATAGCTGCATGGACACAGCAATACCTGACAAGACCAAATCATCTTCCTCAAGGAAGAGTAAACCTATCTGGTGGACAGCAACAATAAACAAACTCTATAATAGAAGGAAAACAATTGCTGTCCAAGGCCAAAAAGGAGCAGGTGCCAAGTTGGAAGCAATCTCTCCTTTCTATAAACAAGCAAATAAGGTCACTGGTGAAATCCTCTAAGGCTAACTTCAAGTCCAAATTGGCCACATATGCCAAGGACAATCACTAGGCCTTCTTCACATATGTCCGGAATCCCAAAGGCAACACCCAAAATCTGCACTGAACTGGTGGTCAATAACACCACAAACACAAATGCCATAGATATAGCCAACCTACTGACAGACAAATTAAGTGAAAACTTTACTCCCCTGTCCCCCCATCAGTAAACCAGGACATCCCCAGCACTTTCCCCCTTCTGTAATCACCAGGGAGCAGGTCCTTAATGCCCTCTCAAAGGCAAAAAAATACAGTCTCCATGGGACCCTATAACATCCCTGGCTGTATCCTACATAAACTCAGGCATGAGCACTCAGCTCCATTAAACACCCTATTCAACCAAATACTTAGCACCGTCTTCATCCCAGCTGAATAGAGGACAGCCACTGTCATCCCTCTACACAAAGGTGGAGCGTTCACTGACCCAGGCAGTTATAGGCCCATCAGCCTAATTAGCCTGATCTGGAATGCATTATCGTTATCCTTGGTCAACTGTTTTGAAACAGTCACTAAAGCCATGGATGAGGAGAAGATGGTGCACACCACCTATCTTGACCTAGCCAAAGCCTTTGACACTATTCCCCACTCAGGCATAATAGATAAACTCTCCCAGATAGGCATCGACCCATATGTTACCATATGGGTAGCTAACTGGCTCACTGATAGAACCCACTCAGTCAAAGTAGGGGAAGCCACCTCTAATAGTAGACCTGTAACAAGCTGTGTACCCCAAGGATTGGTCTCGGGGCCTCTGCTGTTTGGGATATACTTTTCTGAGGTGCAAGCCAAAACCAGTGGTCTGTGGCTGACCAAGTTTGCAGATGACTTAAATTCCCCTAGTGATGCGAACATCCTTCAAGAGGGCCTTACCCAAACTAATGAGTGGTGCCAGAAGCATGACCTCAAACTGAATGCCAAGAAATGCATCATTATCCTCTTTGGGGAAAATGTCACCCCCACTAATTATCACATTAATAACAATGTACTAAGTATGCAATCAATTGTGAGGGACTTGGCTGCCCAGGTTGATAGCAATCTGACTTTTAACCACCACATTGCCTCTGTTGTATGGAAGGCTTTCTACATGGCCCACCTCATAAATAAGGGTATTTCATCCAGGAACAAGGAGGTCATAACATCCCTGTACTCTTCCCTTATCACACCCATTATCGAGTTTAATGCCCCCTTCGGTATATACCTTGCCAAGCACATACAGGAGTTGGAAAGACCACAGAGGTTCCTGACCAGGAAAATCCAAGGTCTCAAACACCTGTCCTATACAGATAGGCTAAATGCCCTGTCCCTCTACTCAGTCTCATACAGACTGCTCAGAGGTGACCTGTGTCTGGCATACAAGGCCATTTCAGACCCAGCCTTGATGGAGTTGCTGCATATCCGTAAGACAAACTCCACTTATGCAACCCACACACAAGGCCTTAACCTTGTCTGTGACATTAATACAACTTGTTGGCAGGATAGATTTGTGTCCCAAAGACTCCTCTGTCTGTGGAATAGACTTCCTCTCCATGTCAAGCAGAGTACCCTCTAGTCCTCCTTAAGAGGAACCTGGACAACTGGATGGGAAACAGAAAATATATCCCTGGTATCCCACCTGGCTGTATCCCAGCTGCACAGGGGAAACAGGTGCTGCCTTTGAAGGAACATGGGTAACATTTTTGGCTAGGCTTATAAGGGTCACCAGGTCAATAGCCTAGTATCATTCTATGAACCTATGATACTGGGTAGGTGATATTGTTAGGCATTTCCTTGTCTCTCTGCAAATTTTTTCACAACATTAGCATGGGGCCTGCTGTTTGAGAGGATTGATTTTTCTTTTCCTAGTACTGTTGATATATCTATAAAGATGGAAATTGTTGCACACTCAGTGACATCCATTCTAGCTTAGCACCGATGGGGTTTCAGTCCCATCTCTGCATACCAAATGTGATGTTTCAGGATGCACTAGTCCAGCTACTGCAAACCAGAGCACCACCTTGGGATGACAAGGAGATTGGAGCTTTGGTCCTTGAATCCTTACTAATAGATCAGGTAGGTCTACTGGCCACCAGTGAATGAGCTTCTGAGATACAGCCCTCATTCCCAACAGGTTAAAATAAAAAAAAATGCACATAAATCTGAATCATTAACCAATTCAACAAATGCAACATAAAAGGAATATGCACTACTGCCCTGGTTATAGGCTGCCAAAAGACTAGATTATATAGTGACAACTTACAGACCTACATCTTTCGACAAGAAACCCAGCTAGTATCTTGCTACTGGCTCTGTGAACTGCATTTTCTTTTAATGCCACTAATCCTCAGTACCTGTCTTCCTAACAAATTATTATTTGTGCACAGACGTGCAGACACACACACATATACACACACACACACACACACACACATATACACACACACACACACACACACACACACACACACACACACACACACACACACACACACACACACACACACTTCCCAGGGAAAGTTGGTAGAATTCTTGTTTTTTCTACAACTTTTGTCCTGGCAAGGTACTACTGACACCATTCTTGATTGTTTGGGCTAGAAACGCAACAGCTACTATGCAACACTTGATCTATAGCTAAATAAAATTAAAATAAACATAAAATTATATTGTTCTGAGCCACCGGGCCAGTAAGAGGTGGATACTTCAGTCTGACAACTTACAGTAATAAATAATACAATCTTCTCATATAATAAATAAACAACTAATAACAAGAAAATGAAACCATGAAATTCTGAAAAGTGAATAAATATAATTGTTACTTAGAAAATAAAGAAATTAAGACATTGTTTTTATGAATTAAATACTGGATTAAATATGCAAAGGTCAAGATGAATGTACAGTTAATATAAAAACAATAATCAATTGCACCTACAGACTCTTTAAAGAAAAAATCTAACTTACAGCTAAATGACACTAGCTGACTCTAACTTAAATCTTACCAAGTCTATCTATTCTAAGCTAGGAAATTATTAAAGCAGATGCAGATTTTGACAGCTTTCTTGCTTAGATATAGCCCACAAACAAAAGGTGCAACTAAAATAGATATTTCCATATGCAGACTCTGGCTAGCTTTCGCCTTTAAGTAATATTTTAATTGCTTTTACTGTGGCCCTTTGCTTTATGACTCCAAGCCTTTTTCTGACTTAATTACATGCAAGCAATTAAGTCTTTCTTACTGAACTACAGAAACATTCCTCCAATTTATCACACACCTATTTCAAAATGAAATTATAGCTTTCACAAACATAGTTTTCTCTTATATTACATTAAAGAAAGAGTATAAATACAATGTTCCAATTACTGGTAGGACAAATGATAAATGCAAGCTCACAGTACAATTTTTGTTTACATACTTTACAAACATAGCTATATAGACAATAGATAAGTTACACTTTGAATTAAAAAAATAAATTATGGAAATCAGATTTTAAGTCAGATTCCTCTACCTTGACATCACATCCTCCTGATTTTTCTTGCTCTTGGTATATAACTTGTTCTTGAACTGTTTGTTTTAGGACCATTTTCATTGTTAAATGAGTGTTCCTTATGTTTTTGTCCAAAAAACGGGGTAGATTTTATTTAACTTTGTTTCGTAGTCATAAAATGTTTTTGCACAATTGTAGTGTGAATCCCCATTAAGTAAAGAATAGTGCAAGTCAATGGATGAAGTACAGGTTTGTACCATTACATCCCATTTTGAGTGCTTGGGGCCAACATGTTACAAATGTTATATGCAGCTAATGAAATGCTTGCTGAATAATATTGAAACAGAAAAAAACATAAGCATTCTTTAGAATGTGTAACCTCTACTGGAAATTTATTGTAAAGACTTACATTTTGCAGCCTGAGTCAAGGAAGAAAGAGGGTCCCAAATCTTGAGATGCCTTCTAGCAAAAAAAAGAAACTTTCAGAATTTTTAAAGGCTGTTCTGACCTGAAATCATATTTGCCTAGATCCTTCAGGAACAGATGGTGAGAAAACAGCATCTCATGCCTTTGTTAGGTTCATATCTCAACACGCTTTGGTCAGCTGTGCAATATAATGTATTTTTAAGTGTGAGTTTTGCAGTACTTGTACCATATAAAAGTTGAAATATGCTCATGATAAATAAATGATTTCCATTTATCAAGAGGTGTACTTGTGTGTATGGAGTGCTCTATAGAATTTAGTTAAATAACTTCAATGAGGACTCTGGTCTTGACTTTTCAGTGGCTGAGTTGTGTCTACCACTTTAAACAGAAATGCTGCTGTTTGCTTTCAATGGTATGGAATGAAGCCATTGAGTAAGAAAGTTAATCACATATTTTATACTGGCAGAGATAAATGAAAACAACTCTTTTTTAATCATGGGTGTTAACCAACTGCTCACTATCTGTAGTGTGAAAGGATTCCTTGTGTGAGTTTGGATATAGAATAAGTAAAGGATGAAAAGGAAGTTTAGAGGTAGCGAACAGTCAGAGAAAGCAAAAATGGGGCTGACGGATTTCTGGTACAAGTGATGATTTTTCTTTAAGAGTGCAAAAATAAATGAATTCTTCTTCAAAAACTCATGAATTAGAGCAAGAATATGCTTGAAATGTTTTAGTGAGGATCCATCCATCCAGTCATCCACGACCCCTTTTTCCAATTTTTATACATGGAGTCGGGATGTCACTTCAACAGTGACAATCATTTAGTGTCAAAGTTTACACCACTGGGTGGCTAACCTTTTCGCAGTGGTTCTTCCATACCACACATTTGCATGTCCAATCTCATCTATGGCCAGTTTAGAGTGTCCAATCCACCTTCTGCATGTCTTTGGAATGTGAGAGGAAACTGGAGCACCCGGAGGAAATGCATATGAACACAGGAAGGATGTGCAAACGCCACATAGAAGGCACCTCAGCTTACCTATTACCCTAGCAGCAATGGGAAAGATATCATATTTTCTTCTACAGCACAAACCACAACGTCTTTGAAATGGAAGTTTTTTTCATAGAAATTTCTTCATAAAACTTTTATTACTCCACACAAGGTTGAACTTATGTTTAATAAGAGAACTAAACATTGGAGGTGTGGATTAGAACTTAAAGCAGGCTGGCTGCACATGATTTATGACTGTAATATAATTAATACATTTTGACAAGATGTTAACTTCTTCTTACAGGAATTATTCACTGATAACTTTACATTAAATAAATCTTTAATACTCTTCAACACACCAGTTCCGACATGTGTCAAGGAAAATGAATACCCTCTTCTATGGAGCCTCTTGACTTTTGCGAGAAATGTAATTACAAAAAAAATGGGGAAAAAAAAACATTTCCACTCCCTCAGTGAAGGAATTTATGAATATTGCAACCGAAGCTTGTCAGCTAGAGATATTATCGATCAAAGGAAGAACCACCAGAACAACGTCAGCACTCAAGGCATGGCTAAAACCCAAGAAACTGTTAAATAAACAAACAACAATTAACTACTAAACTGTAATAACAAGTAACAAGATGATTATAAATAACATTTTTCTTATATGTGTAGACACCTTGTAAATAATTGAGTTTATTACTTATGTTATTCAATGTAATATTTCTTTTTATTTAATAATGTAAAATTCATACTTATGGTTATTAACATTTGATCTTCAACTTGCATCTATTAATAAACATTTTTTGAGAAAAAAAAAAGAAGGCACTCCAGCTGACAATAAAACCAGGGAACCTCTTGGTGTGAGTTGACAGTGCTATCCTCGTTGCCAGTTTTTGTTTAGATTTGCACCCAGCTAATTAGAAAATGTAATGTTAAAATTCAACAGGGTTGCTGAGTGCTAGAAGCAATCTTCACTTAAATCACTTATTTTGGCTGTTTTAGTTTTCTTCCCATACATATTAACAAGCTTAATTGTTAGCTAAGTGATCTGCTTATAAAGTGGACTTTTATAGACTGGATTCTTTATGTAGGTTTTTAGTCATTTAGTCCTCCATGGGTATAGTGAGGGTCTGATGAAGGGGGCACCTGCCCCAAATATAAAGTGTAGTAAGTGATGGTTTAATAAAGATGTTTTTTGTTTAAAAAAAGACAGGAACTGAATATTTTATGTAATGTTGCTTAGTTTATATGATATATAGCAATATATGTGAAGTATAATGTTTGTTATGTTAATTATAGTGTGATTACTTTTATATGAATGCAAATTTGCCTCTGTCACAAGTGATAATTCATTAAAGGTATTTGAGGAAAGAAAACAAAAAGTGTTAAAAGGTGCAATCGGTAGATCCTCATTGATTTTAAGTATGCAAACAGCAATAAATGAAGCATTGCATTTGTAGTCAGAAGTGAAGCAGTGTAGTGCTCCATGTGTAGTATAAACTGTATAGGCTGCTTAGTCTGCCACAGGTTAAGAGGAGACAAACGTTTTTTTTTTCCTCCTCAAGTTAGAGGTAAGGAGCTTTTTGTTTTTCTATTCAATTTAAAGTGGATGAGGGTGCTAGATCAGTTGACAGACCAGGCACAAGAATAGCCTGCTACATATCTGCTGTGCTACAGCACAGTCTTTGGGGGGGGGTGTATGTGTGTATTTGTTGTGTGTGAGTATTTGTGTATGTGTGCATTTATTTTATGAGTGGGCGTATGTTTGCGTATGTGTGCATGTGTGCCTTTCTGTAAACAGTGGACAGTGAGGATATCTGCTGTGCTACAACACAGGTTTTGGGGGGATGTATGTGTGTATTTGTTGTGTGTGTGTATTTGTGTATGTGTGCATTTATTTTATGAGTGTGCGTATGTTTGCGTAAGTGTGCATGTGTGCCTTTCTGTAAACAGTGGACAGTGAGGATATCAATGATATACTTTTGATTGCACTGAATGCTCAAACAGTATGTGATTCAGGACCAATTTGTATAATATGGGTCAGATTGTAATACTGCTTGTTAGTTGTTAGAAAAAAGCTGCAAAGGTAATAATTCTATCTGGAAGTTATGATCTTTAAATGGTGAAAGTTATACCTGGGGGTTATTAAAATCTGAAAGAAAAATCAAGAAATATAGTACTACTACATTATATATACTTATTGGTTGGCATTCGATCATGTTGGCAGCCCTTTCCATTGGATAGATTGGATAGCATGGATTGAATAACTAAGGGAATTTGTTCATGATCATAACTGATATGAACATAAAATGTGATACCATGCACCAATTCAGGTTTAAGTCTTCTAGGATTATACAAAGGAACCACCTGTCTGGCTAAAAACTCTGAATCAGGTATTCTGGATAAGGATGATTCTGGTTAAGGGAGGCAGTGCTAGAATGTACATAGAATCACTTTCTTATGTTACTGCCTTGATTATTCTTTTAAATACAAGTATGTCTGCATCAATATCCAGAGGGTGTGTTGCATAAACTGTTAGCATTTACCAGGCAGCTTTACTAATTCTTCAGCAAATTTTCAAAGTTATTTATGTTAAAAAGTTCAGGAGAGTATTATCAGAAATTATGTTCTCACCTTTCAACCAAGAATCAGATATAGTATTATCAAACATAATCAGGTTGGTTACCAATAAAGTTGACAGAAAGAAACCAAAGAAGTAACTATTGGTTTCCACATTGTTAGCACTGTGCTTGTAGATTTTCTCTTACCCACAATGCTGTTGGAGCTTGTACTGTGTATTTTGTTGTTAGTATATTATATTGTGCCTGAATATACGTAATCCCGGTAGGTGTTGTTTTGTTGTTTAACCATGTATCTCTTCTGTCTTTTTTAAATAAAGTTTATTATTCCTTTACAATTATGTTAATTTCACCATTTTGTTTCATATCTTAGAGATGGGTTGGATCACCTGGTGCATTATTTCTCTATGCAGGTGTTCAGCTCAACATATCTTATCTAAAAAATGGGCTGCTATTTGGACCTCTCCAAACAACATAGTGAAGTAAACAACTAAATCAACACATGTGACACAGTAGTGTTGTAGCTGTTGGCGTTACTTCAGAATAATTTGTTCCCTGGTATAGCTCCTGAATGGAGTACCTTCAGAACAGACTCTTCTGTCCTCCCTGTACTTGTGTTTTGGGCGGGGGCTTTATTTAGTCCCATGTCCCAGATATGTCAATACATTAAACTAATAATGCTCCATATTGGCTGTAGTTGTGTGTGTTGTACACATGAGTCACACCAAAGGACTGGTGTCCCATACTGCAACAGTTCCATGCTTTCTGCCTGCCTCTTGTTCCATGATGACATAAGTATAATGGCTGTCTCAAAAATATGAAAACATAAATAAACTCATGTTTCTTTATAGGTCTGGTGGACATTAAGGAACTTTGACAACTGAAGATAATTTTCTAAGATTTGTAGAAAACAAGGTCAAAAGGTATATTTGAATGTGAAGCAGAAATAATACTTACTGACTGCCAAAACTGATCACTGCTCTGTAATTTTTCAGAAGCTGTTTTGCAGTTGAACAAAATTTGTTTTCAGTTTTCCTTTTATATGTTCCCACAGTCCCTCATATGATGTTCATAAAGTGTCTTTACCTACTTTAAGACATTGCAAAATCATTCTAAGCAGACCAGAGTTATATAATTTTTGGATGAGTTAGAAAAACAGATCACAATGTTTTATGTTTTTGTCCTATGACCGCAAAAATATGTTACTAGAAACTCCTTAGTTATTAATATATTAAGTTAGCCATTCTTTATACTTTTTTCAGTTGACAAAAGGCACTCAATTAATAAGGGCTAACTTGTGTTGAACTCTGCTTCTGTGAAAGCACCTCCAATGTTGTAATGTTATTTGTTTGCTAACTTATTTCTGGAACAATGTTAAGTAATTAGTACAGTCTTGTTTAGTGTCTGTTAGTAAGTATTGAGCTGCATAGATGAGAGGTTTCAAAGCATCCATAAAATACGGTACTGATTCTTATGTCATCTTGGTTAAATGCACTAACAACAACCACAATAGCAGGAACAAGACAGTTTAAAATAACTCCTCCAAAGAAAGCTATATAATTGAAAACATTTAATACTTTAAACTGTTTCCTTAGGAAACTAAATTAATTTGCCACTGTATGACGAAACTGGCTAAAATATCCATTGTTACAAGCATCCCTTTGTGTGTGTGTGTGTGTGTGTGTGTGTGTGTGTGTGTGTGTGTGTGTGTGTGCGCGTGTGTGCGTGTGTGCGTGTGTGTGTGTATGTGTGTGTGTGTGCATGCGCACACGTGCGTGTGTAAGTTGTACTCTCTTGTTTTACTGGATTGCCTCTAATCAGTATCATCAATGTGTTTTATTCTGCAGATAGCAAGAAGATCAATGTCCCTTAATATTCTATACATAAGGCTACATCTATAAACGTCCAATGGAAATAATGCATTTCTTGTTATATCATGATCTGCATATGCTAAAGTGTACACTGTGCTATATGTTTAATAAAAGTACCAATCTACTAGTACTTTTGTTTTAGGAGTCTGCAGCAGTGGGAATCCATTACCACTGTGGTATGAAACAGTAATGATTAAACAAGGGCTACAGCAGTGCAAAGGTATGGCTCCACTTACTTCTGGGGGGGTGGAGCAAGCAAATACAGAGGCATGCTACCATAATATAATGGAATAATCAGAAAAAAAGAAAATTTACATTGATAATTTCTAATGCATCAGAAAATCAAACAGACAAACACACACACACACACATACACACCACACACACACAGTCTAATGGACAAGTTAGACAATAAGCTATTTGGACAGCATCATGGCTGAGTCTAATCTGAAATGTTGTGCTCATTATAATTCATTTGATATCTCTCTCTCTCTCTCTCTATATATATATATATATATATATATATATATATATATATATATATATATATATATATATATATATATATATATATATATATACATATATATATATATATATATATATATATATATATATATATATATATGTACATCAAATTTACGGTGAAACGTAAATTCGCGAGTTCACTTCCGCGAAAGTGCATTTTGTTGAAAATGCACTTTCATATGAAAATAAACATAAAAGTAAAAAAAAAAGAAAAGAACAAATAAAAGCATGCAGTTTGCATGTAACCTTTGTTGTACATCAACGTTTAGTGTTGATCTACAACTAAGCAAACTAGTGCTGAGATCATGCTACAGTGGGGATAAGGGAATATTTCCCCACTGTAGTGCGATCTTGGAGTGAGAGTATTAAAGTAGGGGGGGTGTGGGGGGTGCAGGAGGGCTCGCCCCCCGCTGCAAAAGATTTTTTTTGTGTTCTCTGTTTAGTTAGTGATCCGGTGACTATACTTCAGCAAAAGTGCAGTTTCATTGATGTGCACTTTTGCTGAAGTGGGAATCTACTTTTCTTTTTCAAAGAAGTGTAATTTCAATGAAGAAAAGTAGATCCATATGTAAATATATTTATGTGTATCTATATTATATATAACAAACATAAAATCATATCCACATGATATTCAAAGTAAATGGACTGAAAAACATTTAGACTGCATGACTACATAAGTGCACACACACACACACACACACACACACACACACACACACACACACACACACACACACATACACACACACACACACACACAGATATGGGTCTACTTCAGTAGACCAACAGTACACAAGAACGACATTCACAACATCGAGACTAAATAACCGACACTTCACAGCACCATACGTTCAAAATATCGAGCATCAGAACACCGACGTTTAAAACACTGACAACACAGAAGCGAGCCCTACACCAATGACCTGAAAATATGTATTTAAATGTCATGCACACGTGAAAACATCACACAAGTTCAAAAATACCTTTGCCAATCACAGCGAAAAATCCAGACAGTGATTGATTACCCACAAACATAGAAGCCTGTGTCTTTTATTTACATACTGTAGTTACATGATCAATAAGTTCAAACAGTCCCGTGGTAGACAACGTGAAATGTCATCCATTATCACAAAAGTGAGTGCCGTGCTTGTCTTTTGCTGAAGTACACCATATATCCTGCTACAAATGTTGTGATTACATCATGTGAAATACAGCCACCTTACATTTTCATGTGAAAACACACATATTACACCTACAATAGCCGAGCTATGGCTTTTACAAAGTCCAGGTTTGAATACAACATTCTCTGGGACTGTGCAGTCTGGAATTGTTCATGCCATACCACTAGCCGCCTCTTCTTTGGAGAAGGAGGACATCCTGTCACCATCCACACTCGTAGTTCATCTACACGATTTTGTTCATGGACCAAAGCAAGTAGTAGTACGTGCAAGTCTGTATTCCTGGCACCTAACAAGCAGTTTAGTCTACGATGCCATGCCTCAACTGAGTTTTGAGTGCATGGCAGGAAGAGGTCATTTAAGTCACTGACATTCCAAAATGGAACTGGGAATAGTGGTGGAAAGCGTATCCTGGCATATGTATGTGTATTCAACTTATGCTTCTTCCCTTAGACATACCAATCACAGAAATAATGGAGAAGCTCCCTACCCTCCTCAGGGAACACCCCCTTTATAAGCTCAAAGGTACTACTGACTTCTGACTCTGGCAGGAAAGCAATGGCTACTAGGGACTTAACATGCAATTGAAAGGATGGATTGGTATTGTACACTGATGCTAATCCAAGGGACTGCACTTTACGCCAGATGTTCTGGCCGAAATGAAAGAGACAGCCCTTTGAACAGGCTCCGGGTACATTGAGACATCCACTTTTCAGTGCTGCTATCTCAAAGTCGCACAGAACAAACTTAACTGCCACCTCGAATCCCTGCTCTAATAGCAAATGAAATATACAATGCCATAGGTAATTGTACAACTTTAAGGACTTTTTTGACATGAAAGCATTTAGTAAGGGTACAGTTTTACTATATGTGCCACACTTTATTAGCACGTGTATACTGTAGAGTTGTCTGATGGTCACACCTTTCATAAAGAAGGTGCCATCCATAAGCCAAATGGTAGCCTGGCTAAGATCGTACAGGTTCTTGACAGTACTGAACACCAATACTGTGGTGTCTGTTGTTGCATCAGTTATCACCTTGCTTACAAACATTCCCTGTTTCAGTGGGTAATCATTAAAATCTATGGTGTGTAGTGTTAGTGTATTACTGCTATCTCATACACTTGCCTTCCTTCTCACTCATCCAATTTGCTGTAGTAGCACCTTTCTGTTGGGAATACTATCTACACTGTCTAAGGATGTTGTTTGTAAAGCATCCTCTACCAGAAGACAAGGGGTGTCCCGACTGTATTTTGCTCTGAGCTTCAAGTCATAACATAGTGTATATCTGTTTACTTCCCCAGGATCACCTGGGTGATGGTGAGCTACCGATTTTGTTAACCTATCTCCCTCTGGAAGCAAAGTAGTTACAGCTCTACCCCTACAGCCATGTATTATTTTCAGCTTACAAGCCCAATATCTTTTACTACCTCTACACCTCTCTAGATGGTACAGATATCCTTCAGTTACTAGTAGGTGCTTGCCTTTTTGCGACATTACTGTTGAGTATGTCTCCTCAGTGGTTCTTGGAGCTTCTGATGTGGATTCAGCCATTCTTTCTTCGGTGTGGGACACTATTTACAAATTCTAATGCTGTATTTATACTTCCAGTTTACATGTAATGGTTAGTACGTGCTGGATATGTACTATGATGTCCTAATACTGCAATGATTTTAATTTTCAGCATTTCCTAAGCATAGCAATGGGGGGAGCTATATTAACATGTGTATGGGCTGATTTTCAGTAGTTGTCAGATAACTGGAGTGTCAGTGTTATGAATGTGCGGTGTTATGAAGTGTCGGTTATTTAGTCTCGGTGTTGTGAATGTCTTTCTTGTGTACTGTTGGTCTACTGAAGTAGACCCACACAGACACACTAACAATATTCAAACCAAGTAGACTAATGAACTATTTAGATAATTGGTCATCTAGACTTTATCTGTCTACTGTCCAGATTTTTTATTTTATATTTATGGTCTGTTCATCATAAAATGTATGTTTTGTTTGGCAAATTATCGAGGACCTAATCAGTAAATAATGCAAGACATCTGAGCTTCAGACTTCATATCCTTCAGAAAGTGCATGCTTAGTTTTATTTGTCATTTTTTGTTAAGTGGTTTAGGCCAACTAGGATAGTGATATTTTTTCAGGAGATCCTCAAGGTTGCAGTTATACTGCTCGGAGAAATTTCGCTGGGGCACTGGTAAACTTCCCCTACTCTTTTCAGGTGGGTAGCCAGAAGGCCGAGACTGGAAGGAAGCAGAACGGATGAGGAGGAGAAGCAGGAGAGAGCGTGTCTGAGTCTTGTGCTGCAGGATGATGATAATATGAGTAAAGATTCTGAATCTGAATCAGATGGAATGGCAGTAAATATAATACTATTCCCAACTTACAAGAGCAGAAATATTTGGGCTTAGTACTTGATGCATATCTCAGCATCCACACTGACAAAATACTAAGAAAGTTCTTTCACAATTAAAACTGTGTTACAGAATTTCCAACTTATTATCCCCAGGTACCCAGAAATCTATTGCCAAAAGTACTGTCTTTCTTAAACTTGAATATGTACTACCACTACTCAGCATGCTCTTCATCTATAACTGAGGAACTGGATGATGACTTTGAAGTTACCTGACCAAACATTATACCTGAAGACATGTTAGATGATGTAGAGATGTCTGCGATGGAGAAGTACATACACGTTACATCACACTCTTTTGACAAAAGGTAACATATAGATGGATGTAGCAGCTTTTGAAGCACAGAGAAGTATTAGCAAGGAATCTGTAATAATATCAACTTGTCATATGCTGCAGCAGTGACTAAAGGGGTGGAAAAAACAGATTTTTCAAGTCCTAGAAAGCAAAAACTGATTATTTGTATTCACACAAAAAATGGGGACAGTATTAATAGATGCTTTGTGCGGGACAATATCATAAGTGCTTTAGGTTTTGTTCTGAAGATGTACAAGCTTTTATACATGTAGGGAATGGACATTTTGTGAAGTGGCTTTTGAAACAACAGGAGAAGTAGAAAAGTTTGCAATTTTCTTTGAAACAATTTTTTTTTGTTCTTCATAAGAAGAACTGAAAGAATGATTAAAAGAAAGTTGAAATTACAGTCCAGGACTGCAGATATAAATGAAAGTGAACTGAACTACTTTTGAAGGAAAATGCCAGTTTGTGTATGATAGTTAAAAGTTATGATCACAGAAATTTATGAAATGGAGGCTGGGAAATATTATTACATTAGGACAATAAGAATGGAAATGTAATACACCTGCCTAGGTTTGTGATTATTAATAAGAAGAAAGGCATATTGAAGTACTGGAGATAACCTAAGAATGGTTTCAATTGTAGAATGAGTGATCATTTCATAAATGAATACCGTAAAGATGCTGGAAAAGAATTTGGGGATTTTGGACATGGGATTAAAAATTGTGAATGAAATCTCATATAACAAATGTTGTACTAAAATCAGTTATGGTTTGATTGTGATATGATAAACCAAATAGACCTAAATAATAATGAATAATATGAAGAATTTTTATCAGAAAGTGAAAAAGAATGGAGCCCAATGATGTCTAATGAGGAAGGGGGGTGTAACTGAAAAGGACCTGGAAGGAGAACATGAGTAGTATGTAGTGGAATTGCAGAATAGATTTGAGAGTTTGGGACATGAAGAAGGTGAAAGAGAAGAGGCAGAGGATGTTGAGATGGGAACCATTGGTTAAAGGGTTAGACGGAGAAAAGTTACAACAAAAAATGCATAAAGAAGTAAATGATATTATTGGGATTGTTTATTTAAATTTTAACAGTATTATTAATGAAAAAAGGCAAAATATTGTTAATTGGTGTAAAAAGCAAAAGTATCTTACATGACGTGATTTATTAATATTATACAGAGTAAACATAATGAAGAGATTTGGAGAAAATAAATAGTATGGCTTTGGCTGAGAATTACGTTTTGGTTAGCTGTAATGATTAAAAACCTGGAATGAAAGCAATTGATATTATTGTAGCAAGGCGTGCTATATGTGACATAGCAGATCATATAAAAGAATGGAGAGTGTATTGTATGCATCTACTGATATAAAAAAATACAGACATCATCTGAAGACATGAAATACAATATGTCAAATATAGATATTATTATGATAGTAGATTTTAATTGTAGTTTAAGGAAGAGAGTAGGAAAGGTAAATAAAGGTGCTCAACAATGGCTAAAGATGATAAGATTTGGACTACTAAAGCAAGGAAAAAAGAGTTCATACTCTTAGGAGAGGAAATTTAAGAACAGAACAAGATTATGTAATATTTTTCAAAACTTGAGGGAAGTAAGACAAATGACAAATGATGTATGGTTCTCTGATCATTGCACAATTATGTTAGAAATTTCAAAGAAGGATATATAAGAAAAGGAATGGAAAGCAAGAAAATAATAATGAAGTTAGATAGAGAAGAATACCTTAATACAGAAATGAAAATGTTATGAAAATATCATATGTCTATGTTCCAGTTTCATAAATAAATTGATAGATGGTAGGTTGTTTTTAAGCTAAAATACAAGAAAAAATATACAAGGTTATAAAACAGATTTTTGAAGATTAAGAAAGAAAGGTAAAATACTTCTAAAATCAATATTATGATTGTGTATAGGGCACTGAAAGAGGGAGAAAAAGAAAAATATATATTGTTAGTGAAAATATGAAAAAATACTACTATGATGTATAGACGGAGTATTTGTTACAGGGACATTAGAATATGTTTTACAATTTTTGGGGAAAAAGTAAAATTTGCAGAAAATGGAATGGTTTTGATGGATATAATTATAAATACATGTCTGTGGTAGAGAGGTATGTTGAGAAAACGTATACAAAAAGGGAAATAAAAGGGGGAGATACATGGAAAGTTAAAATGTTTGAGGAAAATGTAGTTGACAAGTTGTGCAAGAAAACAAAGTTGAAGGAATATAATGATGTTTTAAGAAGTATTAAAAAAACAAGTTCCCCTGGTCCTGATGAGGTATGATATGGATTTTATAAAGGCACGCAGGATAATAAAATAAAGATTATTCAAAATAATATGAATGTATGGCTGTAGAATGGATTTAATAATAAGAGAAAGTATGAAGAGATTATGAGATTTTTATATATAAGAAAAGAAATAGTAAAGGAATAAAAAAATGGAGGTCATTAACATTAAATAATATAGACTATAATTTGTTTTATGAGAATTATGCAAAGAAGGATGGGAAACATGATTTGAAATATACTAGAGGAGGAATTTGTGTAATAAAAGGAAATTACAATAATTTGATATTTATCGTTAAATAACTGAATAATATTAAATTAAAAGGTGATAACGGTAGTGTATCGGCATGTGATATGAAAAAGACATTTTATTTAATAACTCATAAAAAATGTTGGAGATTTTGATAGCTACTGGGTTGACTGATGAATGTATAAGACTGATAGAAACAGTGTATGAAAATTCTTATGTTTAGATAGTAATTAATGAATATTTAACAAGAAAGTACAAGTAGAGAGGGATATCAAACAAGAATGGTCTTTGAGTACTGTTCTTTTTTCATTAATCATGAATGCAATAAAAGCTACAGTTTCAGAAAATGTTAAAAGTGGGGTCTTGAGGATGTATAAATTGAAATTTCCATATGCGTGACTTATGCAGATGTTTTGATAAAAATAACAAATGGCAAAGGATGGGTAAAAGAATGTATTATTAAGATAGGGATGTGGATCATATTTCTCAACTGTACAGATTTTCACAGAATGTCCAGATTTTTGCCTCATATTTTTCATCCATTTTTCATAAAATTGTGGCTTTCTGGCAAATTAGTGGCAAATCATTGAAGAGTGAAGTTAGAAAATAATGACAGACATCTGAGTTTTAGATTTCATACCCTTCATAAAATTCATGCTAATACAAAACCTGTTATATCAACTTTCTAAGTTTGTAAGAGCAATATTTCAAAATTGTCCCTATTCGTACCACTTTTTTATGGCTTTGTCCAGATTTCTTACTCTAAGAGGTTGAGAGGTATGATGTGGATGATAAAGGTGGGATTAAATATAAATAAGGATGAGGTCAACAACATTGTGAAAACAGTAAAGATTAGAGGAATATATTTTTCATAATTGGAAACAAAGTTATTAGGAATTGAATTTGGTAATGAAAATGTGATTAAAAGACAATGGAAACATTATGCGTGAAATTAGACATGCTGTAAGCATATGGACATTTTAATTCATCTGTTTTAAAAAGTATATCCAATAAATACTTCTTGTTTGATGAAATTAAGATTTTCCAGTGAAGTGTTTTTATTTCCTAAAAATGGATAAAAAATGTTAAAAATTATATTTTTTACTTGGAGTTTGCTGTTTAATCCAATAAAGAGAGGGCTAATATATTAATTTCTACAATGAAGATGGTGGGGTGTGGCTTAAGAATCCTATTGTGTTTCTGGCCTTTGTTCATATGCACTGGGTATTTTGAAAGCAAATAATGTAGAAAAGAATTGTATTGAGAACATTTTGTGGAGAAAATATAAGGGAGTATGGGAACTGAATGGAAAAAGGAAATTATGTGAGGAAGGAAATTAAAAAGATTATTATGATATTGAAAGAAGATGGTATTTAAAATTGCATATAAAAAAGACTAGAAAGGATTAGCATAAAGAGATAATGGAGAAGTACCTTTATGTTGAGCCTTTGGAAAATAAAGACCAAAAAATAAAAAAGGGCTATCTGCTGCTGAGATTAAAGGCCTTTCATGGAGACATATGATAAAAAATGGCAGTATAAATTAATGTATGATATTAAACAGTTAAGATGATAGCAAGTTATGGAATGGGAAATGGGAAACTTTATTAACTTTGGAAGGAGAATAGGATATGTAAGATTTTTAAAGGGGAGGAA
>NC_056731.1:86519767-86524767 GCF_019279795.1 Protopterus annectens
TTTCAGACCCAGCAAAAAATAATACACATATGTTATTGATGATTCAATTATACAAAAGAGATTTTGGTATGAGAATTGATGGGATGCTGCCTTTTGACAACATTTAATGGATGTTATTAGGAGATGTTATGTTGAAATTAAAAGTAGTTTACATATAATATCTTTTCAGGATCATTGAGTACTTATCCCTTTATTCAAAGTTGTGATGAGACCACTGATAAGATATGTAATTTTCAGTATGTTGTTTTATCAACTCTCAGATTGCTAGGCTAGAGAAAGAGAGATTACAAAATTCCAATACAAAAAATCAGAGGAGACAAAACACTGAGTTATAAGAATAGTTTGGAAATATTTCAAACAGGCTTATGAAAGATTTGACTATTATATATAAATGTCTGCATTATAAATCATAAGGATCTTGAGTTGGCATCAGTGCTTTGGGACATAAACACACAACAAGAAACAGTAACTTGGTTGTAGAAATTACTATAAGGATATTTGCTACAAATTTCAAGAGTATTTATAATAGAACTGGATTATGGTGGAATCAGCGACCATATGATATTAGAAGTGTGGAACCTTTGGCTATGTTTAAGGCATGTATGTATGGCTGCTTTGGGGACAGATTATTTCATTCAACATTTAAGGGGAAGCTTTACTAGGCTTTGAGGTTGTATTTTTTGAACATCAAACAGTGAATATTAATAATTTCTTGCAGGGCTCATATGTAACGCAACTTCTGTTTGGACTATTCCCAGATCTAAAAGTAATAAATGGATTACAGATAACAAAATATGGTGATGAGTACAAGTTATGTTTCCCATTTACTTCAATAAAAGATGCTGGAGAAGTTAATCAAAATGTTCTACAGAAATATGCACTTGGATCAGCTCTAACAAATGCACTTTTAATCTTAGTAAATGTAACATCATTACAATTTGCAAAAAAGGGCATAAATTTTGATTACAAAATAAATAGGCAAGTGATAAAAAGTGACACCATAATATATGGGCAATGGTAAACTAAACTGCAAACTTTTACCAGTGTATAACTACCAAAGTCAGAAAAGCATATTGCATAAATGAAAGCAAAAAATGTATAGGAAAGAAATAATAACAATGATTTTGAAGGATTGTTAAGGGTTAAAGTACTGCATGTGTAGGGGACTCTTATGGAACTAGAACAGGAGTAATCTTTGAGTGCTAAAGGAAAAATAAGGGAGTACTTGGATAATATGCAAGAGTTTAGAATGGTCGCAGTAAAGCAAGTATTTCTTGACAGCAACCCCAGAGTACAAAAATTTTTAGCAAGATGACTTGGGCAACATAAACTAAAAAAGGATGTTGCCAAGTTAAGGGTGCCTATGATTAGGAAAATAGTCAGAGATCGTATAGAGGTATTAGAGATAATCTGGAAAATCTGTGAAATCTGTATACAACAGGGAATGAGAAAACCAAAAAAAAAGACACAAATGAAAGTTTTATGGAAGACTTAAATATGCCATGGTTAGATGAAGACAAGGCTCAAGAATTAAGAGCTAAGATCAGAAAGAATAAGATAAAATAGTGGTGTATAATCAATAAATAAGGAAGTCTCCAGGAACAGATAGCATTCCTATGAAAATGTGGAAGTTAGTAAGGAAGACGTAATAATGATCTGGATGATTGTGCTTAATGATATTTTAAAATAAGGAGAGTGTCGGCATTTTGGAAGAAAGCTGTGGTGGCTGTACTACAAACATTTGACAACATTAAAAGAATGGTGATAATCCAAAGGGAAGCTGTTTGCAAGAATATGCCCATTGTTTTTTGTGAGTCTTGATGCAGAGAAGGTTTTCAATAATGTTTTCTGGGATTTTATGAGGGTTCTATGTCATATAATCGAAAACATTATTTATCGAACACTTATTAGTTGAACGCTAATCAGCAAAAACTCTAAATGTCGAATGAACGTTCCAGTGAAAACTTTCCCTGGGTTAAAAACCAGTTGGCTAACCCAGCAAACTACACAAAAATATCACCAAATAAAACCCATTCTAACTGGGGCACTCTGAACCCCCCCCCCACAACTAAATATACCAACTCTAAGATTGCACTACAGTGGGGAAAACGGCAAATCCCTGATGATGGCCAACTGGTTGTTTTCCCAGGAAAATTTACGTTTGTTCAATATTTAGAGTTTTTGCTTATTAGTGTTTCACAAATAGTGTTTTTGATTGTATGATATAGACCATTTTATGAGTAGGTCAGTGGTAGCATTTGAATTTCTTGACAGAATAATAGGATTAATTATGAAGATATAAGAAGGGTCAGATGCAATCATCAAGGTGGGGCGGGGGGGGTCCTCTCTAAAAACCGGGTTTGAATAGTTGGGTTAAGCAGGAGTATCTTCTTTCTCTTTTGTTATTTGTCTTACACTTAAAGATATTGGCAAAGACAACAAAGGGATCACAGATTCAAGGATATAACTGGTATGGTATTCAAGAAAAAATAACCTTTTTGCAGATGATATTTGTAATCCATAAATCCAGAAAAAAGGATATTTCAGTATTGTAGTACATTTTGAGACATTTTCAGTTTTTTTCAGGATAAAAAATAAATGGGGATAAAACAATGGTTACGGCAATAAACTATAATTCCATATATGAATTGTTTCTGCATTACCTATATTTATGGGGACATGAGAAAATGAAGAAGTTAGGTATTGGAATTAAAAAAGATTCTAATATATATATATATATATATATATATATATATATATATATATATATTTATTTACCTATCTAACTATCTATCTATCTAGCTATCTATCTACTTATTTATTGATATTTCATTACTGGGAAAGTCTGACTGGGTAGGAGCCCATTTTCAGCAGAGGCCCTGGAAGAAAAACTCCAAAGTATTACAAAAAATATTTTAGCCATAAAAATTTTACAGTCACTAAAAATAATACAAATAACATATAAAGTTTAAATAATTATATAAAATTAGACATAATATGCAAACATTGGTTAAGAGTAGTGTCATTCCCCGGGATTCAGTAAAGTTACATGCAGGAATAGCTTATTCCTGCACGGACGTGACCATTTAGGAGAAGCATGTCCGCACGCCATGCATAGTAATGAAGGTGCGCTGCCTCTGCTCCTAAATGGACATGGAGAGTAGACGAGTGCAGGAGGCATGTCTGAGAGCAGAGCTCTCACAATATACATGCCCCCCACAGTCAAGAACTGCCGTTTGGCAATTACAATGAGCTAGACCACTCACAGGGGGTTGCATACCCCCAACAGCATAGATCAATGCAGAATGTCCAGATATGTGGCACATACGTCTGGCCTGTCCCTTATTTACCCTGCCAAATCACTGGGATGATCTCATCAATGAAGTCTGAAATAATGGCAAACATACGAGTGTCAGACTTCAAATCGGTCAGAAAATGTACATAAATACAAATCCTGTTACCCTAGCAACACCACAAGTTTATAAGAGCAATATTTAAAATATAATAGTAAAAACACCTTTTTTAATAAAACAGATTAAATTTAACCATAGATGCACGGGTTTGCCCATTGCTTAGCTATGCATACTGTACTTTAAATGGCACAAGAAGGTAAATATCAAGATACAGGCAAATGAAGCAGTACTGCAATAGTGTAGTGGTCAGAGCACTTGCCTTACGAGCAGTCATTCTCAATTTGATTCCCACTCCAGTAAATTCCATTTTCCATGTCAAATCACTTTATGAACAATATGGTTTGTTGTATAACCTACTAAATAACATATACTTGTGAACTGGAGTACTGCATTAAATGCAGATGTAAGGTGTCATTGTAATAATGTTGTAAAATCCACAGATAAACACAAGTGCCCCATACAGTATATGTACACATGAAGCAGGGATACAAATCGAAGGTATGATGTGTAATGAATGATAAATCCATAGAGTGTTCAATTCCACCATCTTCCCAAGAACCATGTTACATTTCTGTCTAAATTAGTGTGGGGGTAAGTGGGAGTAAGCAATTGTAAGCAGTAGTAAGCGGTTTTAAGCCTGTTTGCGCTGGGGTAAGCAATGCGCATACAGATTAAGCAATATTGAAGCTAACTCTCTGTAAGCATATTTAACCAGAAGTTAGCATTGCTTACAGTCATGCAAACCTGCACAAACCCGCTTACAATTGCTTAAAAGTGCCTTAATCACTCTGTATCCAACAGCTGCTGTTCTGCTCAGCAACAAAATAAACAATCCTTGCAGGTGTTGAACCCAGGACCCTATACACTATAGTCACAGTAGTTAACCAGTAAGCCATCACAACAGTACATAAGACTGAGGTATCACCAAACAGATCCTCACTATAGGAAAATTTAAATTTACATGTGAAAGGAATCTATATAAAGTTTTATGTTGTATAACCTACTACATAATATAAATATGTGAACTGGAGCACTGCATTATATCCAGATGTGAGGTGTCATTGTAATAAATTGTTGAAATCCCCCAATAAACACAAGGACCCCCATACAGTGTATGTACACATGAATCATGGATACCAAATACATATATACAATGTAATGAATGATAAATCAATGCCAAACAGCAAATAGTGTGCAAATTAAAAATTAAGCAATGCTAAGCATTGCACACCCCTGCTTACTAGGTGTAAGCAATGTGTAGGCCAGCTAAAATCAGGCCGCCCATTGGTATACCTCTTTAAGCAATGCCAACCTTAGGTAAGCAGGTTTGCCCATAGCTTAGCATTTTCAAAACCATCCAATCACGGCAAAGTGCAGGAAATTGGCCCTATTTAAACCCCACAGGTGGGAATACATCTCATAACTAGTTGCAGCTTCCTCCTGTAGGCACTATGACTGGTGTGGGTGAAGGAGTGCACTTCCGTGTGCAGCGCTGGGGCATCCAGGAGTCCAAAGTCATGGCAGGACTCCTTGTTAAAGACCATGACCAGAGACTGCTGCAGGGCCTGTACCAGGGTTCCCATTATA